>NC_079377.1:13872500-14172500 GCF_021018895.1 Seriola aureovittata
TGTTCGAGCACCTCAAACGGGACCTCTGATGCACGCACACATCCCACTCATCCAAACACACACACTCACATTCTTTGAGCTGCCGCCATCCCCGTTACTCCCCCAGCTCCCGCAAGGCATTTAGTATTAATCTCCCTGAAAAGCAAGGAGTTTTTAACTCTGACATCACATATGCACACACGGTTGTAAATCTAACTTCAAATCTTAAAGAGCCCTTTTTTTTTTTGTTTAAAAAATAAAAGCCCCCACCCTTTCTCCTCACTCTTCCCGCCCACATCTTCCACTCTTCTGCTGGACAGCCTTATCTTTCCCTGTGACGTTACAGCAGGCTTGCTCTTAGCGGAAACTTGTAAGTTGTGTTAAATAAATATTGGGGGAAAAAAAAAAAACTGACCTTAGAGAACAGTCACTTTCCTCACATGCAACACATCATCACGTTTGATGGTTTGTTGCAGTAAAAATCTGTTTTCCTGTGTAAACTGTATGAACTGTACTGCATGTGAACTAAGAGCCAGCTAGTGTGTGATGCCCTCCCAACATGCACACGCACACACACGCACATTTGTACACAGGCACACACTTTTGTGTAACTTTGCATTGGCAGCCTCTTAAAGGTTTAGCGACAAAGTAACAGTTACCACAAGATATTCCCGTGAATGAACCTTTGGATTGCATTCAGCACATATGCTTTTATTTAGAGCTCTCCGAGCACTCTTGAAGGGAGTGAGGATGACTCGGGCTTTTCTGTACACATAAACTTCTTGGGAAGCGTCACTGCATAGAAACAATTTACAGTCGTGTGCAGTTGCTTCTTTCTCTTAACAGTTAGTGGTTTCTACACCTTATGTAGGAGAGTGTTAGAACATGATCCAGCTGCAGATGTCTGCCCTGCACCTTGTGTAATGATTCACGCAGTCTCCCAGGTAGTCAGGACCACTCTGCCCAACTGTGGCATAAATGTTATCGAACTCATGAGAGGTAATTCAAACTCATTCAAGGTCCACCTGATTTCATTCCGGTTGGCAACAATGGCCTAAAAAGAGGGCAAATGCCGCTATAAGGAGCTGATCCGTAGCCCAAGTCTTGAAGCCATGTGTGGACTGCCTTTGGCTCTGATTTTTGTCCTGAATTTATTCCGAACAAAGTCAAGTGTGCCAGCTGCAATCTGTCAGATTCTGCTGCCTGTCTGAGCTGGCACTAATCCTGTCCAAGAACATAAAAGCTTAAATCAATGGATTGTCCACTGTGACCTTCCTGTCTCCATCAGGAAGATCTGTTATAACTGTGGTGATCTCCAGACGTTTTATTGCCACTGTCAGGTAAAAATGTGAGTGTGTCCACTATTTTGATTTATGATCAAATAACTGCAAACATATGACATTCCCATCAGCTTGTGTGCAGTGCTAATTAGCAAATGTTAACATGCTAACATGCTAAACTAAGGTGGTAAACAATGCAAACATTCACAAAAGCGCCAAATTTAGATTTCTGTCACGAAAAAACCTTAACGCTTCACTGGCGTCATAGTTTTGTTGTCTGTTTCTTGGCACAGTGACAGCATCATCAGACAGGACTTTCTTTTATCAGGAGTCTCAGACTTATGTTGTCTGAATCCACTGCCAGAAGGCAGGGCATTTCCAGTCTCAATGAATCACCAAATACCTCCAGGAAGTAGGTGTGGCTGTGATTCACAGGGGCTTCACCCCGACTTCTTACTGTTACTGTCTCCTGTCTAACTATTTGTTGACATCCATTCAGATATTTTAATACAGGATTTCACATGCAAGATTTGTACTGTCACCCAGACAGATGCAACCTGGTAAACCTACTCAGATCTCTTTTTAGATGCACTTGCTTATCCGTGTTCGTACATGCCACATGGGGAAATGTATTGTTCACATCCAGGTTAGGTAGATCTCTTCACTGAAGAGGCCGGATCCGGATGCTGCCGGTCCACCACCACCAGTGTCAGAAACTCTCTAATGCACCAAGGCTTTTTTTTTTTAAAGGCAATGTTGTGAAGCTTTCGGGCTGTTGCAAGTAGGTCAGTACCCCACAATGTGATACTGATGCAATCCAAGCATTTGGTTTCTCACTGACACTTGGTGCTGGTTGCGGATGCACTTTCCCACATAACTCTCAAGCCACATCAGAGCATAGATTCTCTGGGACAACGCTGCTTTTATCTTTGTCCTTTACAAAGAGGGTCAGTGAGCAACAAGCCTTGTCTCAGCATTCCTCCCTTTATGTAATTCGCACCTGTTGTCTCTCAGGTGCACTTTTAGATAAGCCCTGGTTTTGTCCCTAATGTACTGAGCTCGTCTTATCACTGTGCCCCCGTAGAGTTGAGAACACTGTGGCCGTCTTCCCTTTCCTTTCTTTAAGGTTTGAAGACAACTCACCGTCTGTCCAACTTTAGTTTCATGGGCTTTTCCACAGCAAATCAAGCCAATTTCTCACTGGCACTAGTCCCACTGGATGGTGGAAGCTGTGGGATTGACACATAGGGCATCATCACATGAATTATTTCCAAGGGAATATCAGTTAAAGATATCTGCAGCTATCTTGCAGCAGCAAGTTGGGCTTTCTTGTACTCATTTTAATATTTTGATTACATATTACATATTTGTTACACATTTGATCTTGGTGTGTTTTAATAGGGGCTACATAGTTATGTTATTATCTCAGGTGCATTGAATTTAAATCCTGCAGTAGGGATAATACCAGCATGTGTGTCAAGTCAGCACAGTCAGCAGAGGACAGACTGCAGCTTTATGTTTTCCAGTCTCTTTCCAGTCAGGTTCTTCTGATTATTGTTAGGCTGCACACGTGTCAAATCACAATGCAGTAGTAGTAACCCCTCCTTTCCTCTGTGTGTGTGTGTGTGTGTGTGTGTGAGTGTGTGTGTGTGAGTGTGTGTGTGTGTGTGTGTGTGTGTGTGTGTGTGTGTGTGTGTGTGTGTGTGTGTGTTTGTGCGTGTGTGTGTGTTTGTGCGTGTGGTATTGAGGATGACTGCCTGTCATGCTGTTAAACTGATGCCCACTGGCTGTCTGCATATGATGGGTTGTGTCAGACCACCCACGAGGACTGCTGGTGGGCCCACAGAGATGAGAGTATACAGTATGGGCGGTTTTGTAGTGTGTGTGTGTGTGTGTGTGTGTGTGTGTGTGTGTGTGTGTGTGTGTTGGGAGTGTGTGTGTGTGTGGGGGGGGGCATAGAAGTTCAGAAAAAAAAAATGAAGTGAAGGGGTTATAGTAAGAAATGCCGTTTTTAAAAGGCTGTGGTTCCAAATAAACCAAAATGGAGAACCTGTTTGTAGGAGAATCTTTCCACTGATGTGTCATGTATTTAAGCCCAAACTGGGGAAAAAAGGGGAACATTTTTTTTTTTTTTAGGTTTAACCAGTTATTTAAACATTGCCAGAAACTCTTACACTGCTGATTGTATGTATGGAACAATTTATCTCAAACATTCTGGTCCTAACTTTAAAATCTGAGTAGTTAATCATGTTTTATGAATTCATGTTTATCATAAAATCACCGTCAGTGATAACTCTGCAGGTTTACAGTATAGACGTTTTACACTGCAGTAAAAATGGTTTGAACTGATTTGGGAAACGTAGCATCTTTCTGGCAGGAGCTTTGTGTTTTTAAGCTTCTTATACTAACATCAAACTACTCCTTATCGTGTAATATAACTTACTAATGATGGGTGAGAGATGGAAAAGTGAATGCGTTTGGATCTGTGTGCTTTGTGGCCTGATGGATGTCTGTTGAGAGAGAGAGAGGTGTTATGGTCGAAAGCACATGACTTATCAGTTGAGCTCTTTCTCCCTCTTTTTTGTACACACACACACGCACGCACACACGCACACACACACACACACACGCGCACACACACACACACACACACACACACACACACTAACACAAACTTCCCCCTTCAAAAAGCCTGTCCTGTTAGTAGAAGATATGATCTGTGTTTTTCCCTTCACCCGGAGCTGCTGAATAAAAGCCTTCTTTATTTAATCGCCTGCTCTCTGTGTGAACATGTGCGCGTATGCCCACGTGTGTGATGTGATGGTCTCAGTGATCACAGATTTTTCTGTCGGTGGTAAACAGTTCACACATCACAGATCACAGAGTGCATACAGTCCGGACATGTTGCTTTGCTTTGTCTGCCATACGTTCCTTCATACAGCAGGCATTTAGTTCGCGTAGCTTCATCTGAGCATTTTTGTGTTTATTGCAGACATAGATGAATGTGCGATGGGTAGACACACTTGCGGCCCTGAACAGACATGCTACAACACCAGAGGCTCCTACACCTGCCAGTGTCCTCCGGGCTACCAGAGGAGCGGAGACCACTGTGTAGGTGAGTCATTATCATTCGCAGATGCAAAACACACTCTTTCTGAAAATGAGCTGCTTTAAAGAATTTGCCGTTTGCGATGTGTCTTGCTGCCCATATCTCCATGACTCAACCTGTACGTACATATGTGTTTGTGTTTTCCGGCAGACAGGGACGAGTGTGCCCTGACCCACTACTGCATGCACAGATGTGTGAACACCCAGGGCTCGTACTACTGCGAGTGCAACGCAGGTCACAAGTTGGCCAGCAACAACCACAGCTGTGTTGGTAAGTCGCCGAAAGCCATGTGTACTCATGTGTGAGTGTGTGTTTGTGTGTTCAGCATCGAATTATAAAAACATTTTTGCTTTAGTGCTTTGTTATTCGGAGGCAGGCTATCAGACATTTCGTGTTGGAGCAGATATCCACCAAATCTACCCAGTTGCCAGGCTGACTTTTTAAATATTTTTGCATACCTGTTGCAACATGCATGCTCAATGCAAAATGCAAGTGTGTATAATAATGATAATTACCTTTATTTATATTTCACTCTCTAAAAACTGTGTTTACAGAATACTTTACTGGAAATACAAGTAGAGCAAAACCACACATCAGGCCAACAGAGAATTAAATGTGTACAGCACATGATGAAACATTATAAGTAAACAAAAGAGCATTAACAAGTGCAGTTCATAAAAATGCATGAAATAAAAGTGACTTATTAAATACAGTTATAATCAGGTAGATGAAAAGGAGAGAGGTGTTAATACGTGGCTCAGGTTTAGCTTAGCAAAGTCTGGTGTTAACACTCAGTGTGTTTCTCTCATCCCCCAGTTTTCTCAGGATGCAGATATTTTGAGGTCAGGAATGGCTTTAACAAAACAAATGGTGCACAAGCTGTTGCTTTGAATGCCTGGAGGCGCAGAGCTATCATGCGATTGACCATGCAACCTGAACCCACACAGCAAATCTCCCGCTGAAGTCAAAGGAAGTTATTGAAAAGGTTGTGCTGCGATAGAGAGCTGCTTTATCTCTGAAACATATTTAGAAATCTATCAAAACCCATGACTGGTTCCCAGCTATGCTGAAACATGTGTATGTGGTTTGTGCTGAATGTGCGCATATTGTGTGTGTGTGTGTGTCCTTCTGCTTCCTATTGACCTGTAGTGTGGTACAGCTTCCCTAAGGGAAATAAATAAAGCCAGTCATGATCCTCATTATATCCGTATATGTAAAACAACTGCTTTTGTTCCAGATGTGAATGAGTGTGATGTGCAGAGTCCCTGTCAGCACCACTGCTATAACCTGATTGGCTCCTTCCTCTGCCAGTGTGACCAGGGCTACGAGCTGGCACAAGACATGGTCTCCTGCCAAGGTGAACACACACACACACACACACACACACACACACACACACACACACACATAAATATGTACATAAAGATGCATATTTACGCCTATCACATTTCCATTTTCAACGTGCACTGCCCTATACTCATTCTCTATGTGTGTGTGTGTGTGTGTGTGTGTGTGTGTGTGCGTGTGCGTGCATGTGTGTGTGTGTGGGTGGGTTTGCATGCATATTTTCTGTACAGATATTGATGAATGCAGTTTCTCCAGCTACATGTGTCAGTTCCAGTGTATTAACAGCCCAGGAAGTTACTCCTGTGAGTGTCCAGAGGGATATCAGCTCCAGGGAAACAGGTTGTGTCAAGGTACTGCAGTCCTCTTTTATTCCTCCCCCTTTTCCTTCTATCAATCTTTACTTTTTTAATGTCTTCTAAGTTTATTTATTTATCTATCTTACCCTCCTCTCTGTTTTCACACACAACAAAATTCCCAAGCGAGTCCTCTTCTCTCCCTCCCTTCCTGCTCTCCCTGAACTCTTTGAAGATAATTGTTAAAGGAAACTTGATCATTCCTGCTATCGTCCACTATTCTACCTCTCAAGCAGGAATGAAACCCGCTCTCAACCAGTACTGTCATGGAAAGAATGCAGAGGTTAGGCAACACAAACACAGCAACGCTGTGTTGCCCTGCTAAGCCACCTCTGTGAATTTATATGCATGATGTTGGTTTCTTGAAGTGGTTTTATTTGAAGCTCCGGCGTTCTCCCAGAGGGTGAGCTGTTATTTTTTCCTCTCCCCCTCGGTCAGGTGCAGGCTTAATAGGGGTAGCTATGAATCCGGCCTGTTGTGTCAGGGGGACCTTTTGGTGATGAATCCGGGTTGCTGTGCCAGAAATAGCCCTGTGGTTTGGGGCATGTTTGATGGGGCTATTTTCATGGTGCTGCAGGGAAAGAGCTGCAGTTCGGCCTGTGTGGGGTTGCATCAGGGGCTTCCCTCTTGTGTTTCCTTGCATCTTCCAAGCTGCTGGAAGTGCAGCTACAACCCTAAAATACCATTCCCAAATTGTACATGTTCTGAACTTTCACTGTGTTTTCACAGCTCAGTTTCATGAAGCGTGTAGAGTTTGTGTGTGTTTTGGAAGTGGAGGACACTAGCATTGTCATCCAGCTATTTTTGACTATTCAATACTTTTCTATCTCTCTCTCTCTCTCTCTCTCTCTCTCTTTGTCACTCTGCCAATCACCAGACATAAATGAATGTGAGACGGGGACCCATAACTGCCAAGATGATGAAATGTGTTGGAACTATTATGGAGGCTTCCGCTGCTATCCCAGAAACCCCTGCGAGGCGCCTTATGCCAAAACCTCTGAAAAGTCAGTAAACATCATCCAGTTTTTTTTTTTTTTGTTTCACTATCATCAATTCATTTGACTGAGATTGTGATAATTGTTGTGTGTTGTGTGCAGTCGCTGTATCTGCCGCTCTCAGGCTGAGTGCCAGGGTCTCCCACCATCAATTGTCTACAAATACATGAGCATCCAGGCAGACCGGACTGTGCCAGCGGACATCTTCCAGATTCAGGCAACCAACATCTACGCCAACACACACAACACCTTCAGGATCAAAGCTGGGAATGAGGGAGGAGAATTTTTCCTGCGGGTAAGAGTCAGTGGGAATTTTTGTCTGGCATGAATCAGTTAATTAAATGCTAAACTGCTGGTGTCATGATGCTCTCAAAATTTGTAGTATCAAGCTAAATCCATTTAATTACTCACATTTTGACACTGTTATCGCCCTGACTTCACCTCATACAATTACCCTACCTGATATACAGTATATATAACATGTGGCACCTGTAACACAGTAGTTACAGTTATACTGTGTTCTCCCCATTTCCTAGATATTATCTGGCACTCTGAGCAAACAAGACTCAGAGTCAATAGCCATGCCAGCACATAGGCAGTGAGCCAAAGGCTAATGTCAAAATGCTAACAAACTCACCATTACAATGCTAACATGTTGTTATTTAGCAAGTATAAAGTGTTCAGCATCTTAGTTTAGCTTGTTAGCATGCACATGTACAGCTGAGGTTGATGGGAATGTCAGTTGCTCACAAACCAAACAAATTAAAGGTTTGACCTGTTGATGGCACTAGTTAGTTACTACAGTTCATCCTGAAGGCAACATGAATGTGTGTACCAATTTAAATGGCAATCTAAGTAACTAAAAGCAAAAAAAGTGCGACCAAACTCAGTAGGATTCATCTTCTGGGGACCATAAATGTCTGAATGTACAAAAAAATGTCATGACAATCCGTCCGATAGTTGTAGACATATTTTAGTCTGGACCAAAGTGATGGACCGGCTGCCCAACACACTGACATTGCCATCCATAGAGTTGTGCCGCTAGCATGGCTAAAAACAACAGAAACAAATCTGATAATGTAAACTATGTATGTCAATGTTAAAATTGTGTCAAAAAAGATACATGTTAAATCTGTATTCACGTGCTCACACATGAACTGATCAAGGTTTTCTTTTTTTTTCTTTTTCTTTTTTTTTTTTGCAGCGTTCCAGCAATGTTAGTGCCATGCTAGTGCTAACCAAGCCTCTGTCAGGCCCTAAGGAGTACATTGTGGACCTGGAGATGATCACTCACCATCTGACCATGAACTACCGCTCCAGCTCACTGCTGCGGCTCACCATCATAGTCGGGCCCTACGCTTTCTGAGCACCGCAATTCCCAGCAGCCCACATACTGGTTCAGCAAACATAGCAGTGTAGCACAGCAGATACCTTTATCAGCATAAAATACTGTACATTTTCATACAATACATGCATACAACATATAACATATAACATAGGCTGTCCCAGACTCATACAGCCGCACAGCAGTTCCAATAGGCTTGCTCAAGACAAAACAGTCCATGCTGTAACCACGTGACCACTGGGCATCTTTTTCTCTCAAGGTGCTGGGAATCATTGTGATAAAAGGCTCAAGTGTCCTAAAGTATCAGGCACTGTGTTTCAGCAACTGCACTTAAAAACTAAAACACTTTTCATCTTTAAGTTGAAACATTTTGGACTTTAAGTGCCTGAGGTGGACATAAGAAAGATGCTGTATGCAGCATTTTCACCTGCAGTGGTTGTTTGCTATTTCCACACTAAAAACAATTGGGAACAGAGCAGTGGCACATAGGAAAAGAGGCCTAGTGGACACACATCTTTACTGTGATCAATCTTTGATGCGACTGTACTTACATTTATCACTTTGTCCAAATAAGAACCGCTTGCAATAACCAGTTTGTGCATCAGTGAAGCACTCTGTTGTAAGAAAGAGAGGAAAAATCATATTTTCTATATTAATGTACATGACAAATATCCAGTATGAGCATCTTTTGATATTTAAAAAGTAATTTGTAAATCACAGCTTTTGTTGATACTTGTTTTAGGGGTTAGTACTGCTGCGCCACGCTATTCGTGCAAGTTTCTGTATAATTTTACTCATGAGTAATAATTTCCAGAGAAGTGCAGAACAGTTCAGAAGTCTAAAGGGAGGGAATTTGCCTGTGAGTTGAGAGAGTGCTAAACTTTGTATGACAACAGGCTTCATGCTCGTAGACTGTACTCACAGGAGTTAAGTTGTGTACATACGTAGGTAACAAATCTGTGTGTGTGTGTGTGTGTGTGTGTGTGTGTGTGTGTGTGTGCGTGCGCGCGCTTCTGCCTGGCTTTGTTTTTGTATGCAAGCGATTGAAAGTGTGAAACACAGAGGGAGAGAAAGGGAAAGAGTGAGAAAGAGCTTGTTCTCTGCCCCGGGTTCAGTGGATGTGGTTGAGCTGTTTATGCGTTTCTTTGATGCCATCCTAACAGCCCATGGTCACAGAGGCAATAACAGAGATTTTTGAACTCGACAAACACGCACAGGAAATGACGGCTTTCATAACACGCCTCGGCCAACTGACCGCTCATTGGTGCCACAGTGATTCTCCAGAGGAACATCTGGGCTTTCTAATGTTGGTCCCAGTCAAGAAGTCACACTGGAACCAGGCTGGCTTGCGTGATAAAGATAATTACAGTGCTTTGCCAAGTAGCTGGTTCATGTGTGAAACAGGGGATTATTAAAGTGTTAATACAATGCCACCACACTTTTGGCAGAATGAGAAATCTTTCACTACCTGCTTTGCCTTTCATGACTCCATGTGTCTGCTTTGGCTTATTGCTGAAACACTGTACACTGTAGACACACTGCACTGAAAACCACATTGAAAACCAACATGTTGTCACCACTCTGTAAGTGTAGAAAGTTATCCATCCTTGCCTAAAAGTCTTTCATGTGGTTTCAGCAGTGATCATGCCATAGTGCCTTAGAGGTATAAACTCAAAAAATGTAACACTAATCAGTCATGCTGTCAAGACTGTTAATCATTGAAATGCCTTAATGTTTTTCTCTTCTATTTAAAATATATTTTGTCATATGTATCTTATATTGATTGTACTCTGAAGAGCAGAAGTTATATTGAATATGTTGAATAAAATATGATGGATAAATGGGGCTAGGTGATTGTTTCTTACAGCCACAAGAGCAGAGAAACTGTGGAAATGTGTGAAAACTGATCATAAGAAATGCTGTTCTGCACTGTGCCTGTACCAAAGTGAACAAGATCTGACTTCACATACAGTGTAATGGAAAATGCAGTGGCTGTGTGAAACGCTCCACTGCTCTTCTCATGCTTTTGGGAAAACGTGAGGATGATTTCATCTGAATGTAACAATGATAAATTCAGTGAACATGATGCTCTAGCCATCATATCTATCTTATTTAAAGGGATCCAGAGGGGATATAGTAATATAGTATGTTCAGTCAATGTGTGCTGAGGGACAAATGTGAAGCCTGTACACACATACATACACACATACACACAACATATTTAGATCTGAAATTGGTTGGGAGTGGTTTTATGGTAAGTTGTTACTCAATCATTCTGCTGTCTAGAGCTTTAGTCAGAGCAGCGCTGGGACGTGTAAGATGATACATGATGTGTCATTGTTCCCCTAACCCCATCTTCAGCTCCCCGCTCATTGGAGCCGTGTTTTTGCTGTCCATGCATGATTCAACCCCCAGGAGAAAACATTGCTCACCCACTTTTTCTGTGACGCAACCATGTGCTGAACTTCTTAAAAAGAGCAACATTTCCAGGTTCTTGTTCTTGATTAATATTCCACTCAGGGTAACGCTGAACATAATTAACTTTATCTCCCTGCATATAGCTAGACATACCATTAATCACTGTTAGATTTATTAAATAGATCAAAGCCCAAGTTACTGGCTGAAGATCACAGAAAAGAAAAAGAAATCGCGAAAGTTCAGTAAGTTGGATGTTTGTTACCCTCTGTCATCTCCTTGCTACAGTATCCCAGTGATGCAATAATATAATCTAAACTTGTTTGAGGTCAGATTTTTGTGTACTGTTCCACTAAAAAGTCATCTATCCCAACTGACTGTCAAACTGGGTGTATCAGTATCAAGTAATGTTTTGTAACAACAGTCAGTGAAGATGATAGGCTGGTTGAGGTTAGCTCATCATCAGTATACATACTTTTTACTACTGTATAATATCTAGAGGGCAGATTCTTTTTTCTAGTTGGGGAAGAAATACAGTCCACCTGCATTACAAATACCTACAGTATCAGATACATTACAACCAGGGCCGGGTGACAGTAATTTGATTAAACAGAATTTCATTTGAGCATGTCATGAAACATTTGCAAAGCTGTTTTTAAAATATTTTAAATCATGGATAGTTTAGCAGGACCTCAACAGCGGGGCCAGCTCTATGATTGCAAATATCCATGAGTGAGTGAGTGAGTGAGTGATCAGAGTTGAGTGATTATATTTCCACCATTTTCAGCCGAATGCAATGTGACAGAGTTGGAGTTTCCCAATTGGCCGTTACTTTTTCAAAATGAATTGGCACAAACAGTTTCTATTAGGGAGCATTTACAACCTGCAGTGTTGCCAACTTAATTTGTTGGTAGATTTAGAGACTTTTTTTTTTTTTTTTACAAAACTAGGTATAAAACCAGTATATGGCTGGACCGTGTATGGGAGCCAACAGTGGGCTACACCTCTTGTTACGGGCAGTCATCCAGCCACTCTGATTTCCCGGCTGCTCAGGACCTGCAGGGAAATGCAGTAGCACCTCCAATTCACTGAGCCTTGCCTCCATTATGGCAAATAAACTACTTTCATTACATGCACACTTATTACTAAAGGTGGCAGAGGAATAACTAAACATAAGACACAGCAAACAGAGAGAGCATAGGAGAGGGAGAGAGAGGGTAACTACTAAGCTAAAGAAACCGGCAGATTTGAATAGCATGTAAACAACAGAAACCAGCAACCGGAAATGAAACAATGCGCTTACTGCGGTGCAGCAGTAAAAGCACTGTTAAGAAATAAAGGGTTTCCATCCACTGAAACGCTAAAGGGCTTTTAATTTTAAACAGTTATAGGAAGTGTCGAGTTTGCATTAACATTTAATGCAGTAACACAGGAAATTGGAGCGAATGAAAATGATACTAAAACACTATGACCAATTGTACATATGAAACACAGGGAATTTGAGATAAAGACCTGCCTCTAGTTGAGGTCAGTAAAGTCCCTGATCACTTTTTGAGGAAATTCAAGCTAAGAGTCTTTGTTTTCCCGTCCTTAGTTGGTACATTGCTACGTTTCTTTGAGTGTTACCACCAACTCTGGTACAAACAAAATGGGGACCCACTCACAAAAACTGCTCCATAGCGCTACTTGTGGTCAAGAACTCCACATGGTATGTTCCACTGTATGAGAGACAAAATAAAAAGATAATTCTGTTGAGAAATCCTCATCTTTGGTCCCTAGAATTCAAAAATGGTGGATCCTACAATTTCCATAATGTAATTGTTAAATGCTCTCATCTTCAAAACGCAACAGCTTTACAACCACATTTTAGCTCAGGCTCCTTCACAATACAGGGCCTCAAGGTTGGGCACTCTTTTGTAACTGTCATTTAGTGAACCTCGGGTCTTTGAGGCCCCCAAGAGTTTGCCCAGTTCGTACTCCAGTATTTATTCTCTTACATTTATTGTGTTTTTCCCTTATATGGAATGCCCAAGAATGAGGTTCCAAAAAGAAACATAAAAAAACCACTAATAGGAGGGTTAAATAGTGTTTAAGATGCAGCAGAACTACATAAACTCAGACATCCACTGGCTCCAGAGTTATCCAGGTTTAAACTCAGGGTCTAAATCACATAAATGATGTTGAAACTCACAGGGAAATCACTCACAGTCACTTCATACGGCGCAATTATTTTATGTTGTCCCTAGCCTGTTTTGAGCTCTTTAGAGTGGGAGAGAGGTAAGAGGTGTTTTAATGGCAAGAAAGAGAGAGTGCATGAAGAGGTGAGAAATTAGTAGTTTATTGGATGGCATTTGAGATCGGAAAGACATAATGGGATGAGGTCACTTGTTAACACTGGCAAAAAGTGCCACATGAGGGTGGCATAACCACACAAGGGCATTCACAGGGAAACACATACGTGCATGCCACTCAAGAAATCACTAAGCTAGCAAGAATATATACACGTCAAACAAATTAGCAGTACCACCCATCCGTGTGTGCATGTTTGTGTATGTAAATTGTGAACTCTGCTGGTATGGTATACTGCTTGGTGCCACTGCATGTGGCTGTTGAACATGTGCCAGGTTGTAAACATTCCCTGCCTGGTGCCCAACCACAGATGTCGTTTCAATCAGCCTTCAGTCAGGCTGAAAAATAAATCCTGGAGGTCCATACCTGTGTGATTACATTCTCTAATTATAGTTTGGAGCAGTAACTCTAAGAAGACTAAACGAGACGGGTCCTCGGGGTGTTGTGAATGTAATTATATCCTGACAATTAATAGGCCCGTTCCTCAGAGAAGAGTGTGTTATATGATGACGTACCTGACTGTTTTTAGATCGCCGGGGAAGCCTTTGAATTATGACATAATTACAAGGGAAAACATGATATACAAGCATGATAATTATCCCCAAGTACAGTAACAGTAAAGGCCTTTTATGATACAAGTTCATATCGGGGAAAAGGTTTATATTTCTGCTACGCAGTGTATCATTCACTGCTGGATCAAGAGGAAATATCATGGTAGGCCACAGCTACAAGTCTCTGAAGTGTTGCTTTATTCCGAGGAGGCTTGATCTATAGTATCGAGTATGCACACACACTAGCAAAGAAATACTGTATGTTGCTGAGAAAAAAAACAGAAGGTAAAGGCTAACAGGCCATGTATGCAAATAGTGGAAGACTAATTAACACACTTCTTCGCAAAGCACATTTGAAAAAGTCAGGCTGTAAGAAAATGTATTACTTTTTATGTTTTTGGGGAGTACTTGAATGCAAGTTTAAAAGAGGTGATTAAGATGTACAAATGGTCCCTTTTGTCCACTCACACAGGTGTTTTCACTTACATTGCCTAATTAGTCCTCTTCTCAGGACATGCACAGGTTGTCTTTGATTGGCATCTCTCTCAGTCTTCTGTTAGTTTTGTTGCACCTTTACGAGTGAGATGACTTTCACCTTTATCG
Source organism: Seriola aureovittata (assembly GCF_021018895.1). Lineage (NCBI taxonomy): Eukaryota > Metazoa > Chordata > Actinopteri > Carangiformes > Carangidae > Seriola > Seriola aureovittata. The sequence goes on from NC_079377.1 coordinate 13,886,827, forward strand.
CAGTTAGCAAATTTCACATTACTCCCAAATCATTTTGTTTTGTTCATTAATAAAGCCCTTAGTTATTAATTTTATAAGATATGGATAGAAAGTGTAACTGACTGATTCTGGGGTGAGGGAGGGTGAGTCTGCCCACTGGACTCTGATTGGCCCAAAGTCAAGGTGAGCCAGGAAATAGTTCAAGGGAGAATCCTAACAGGAAGGTCACTGCTACAGGGGGGCTTCCTTACACACATGTTCAGGTCTGTCTTAAAACAGTTGTCAGGCACCCATCTGAACATTGAAATAAGTTGTACTTTCTGTAATCATTCCTCTTGCTCATATTGGCCATTATGAGATCCATTCCTAACATGCTTTCACTGTAAGTGATGGGGAACAAATTCCAGTGCCCCTGCTCTGTGTGAAAATCTGTTTAGAAGTTGATCTGAAACTAAGGCAGACGGATGATAAATTGAAAGTCTTTTTTAATATAACATCCCCTGCCACACTCAACAGTGTCAGAAAACTATCCAACACAGTTCTGCAGCTAAATTTTGAGATTCTCACTCACTCCCTTTGCTCCCAGTCCACTTCAATCTCTCCCACCCTGTCAGCTCACATCTGCCCTGGATTTTCAAGCCTTTTCATATTTTCCACTTCCCTGCCATCCCTCCCAGTGCAAGTTGGGAGAAATCGAGAGAGAGAAAGTGAGTTTCATGATGTGTGTGTATTGTATGTTGCCTGAGTGGGCGTGAGCACATGCATGTATGACAGCAATGAAGACAGGCAGGTGAGGGGAGGCCAAGGGTGGACGCCGGCTCTTGACGTGCCAGTCAGTAATACTTTTCCTCAGGTTGAGGTGTGCTCACCGGGAGGGTGTGTTACTGCTGGAAAGCACTGTAATGAACAGAAGGCTGGCTCTCTGCCTGATCAAATTCCACCGCAGCCTCATATCTATCTTGCCTTCCAAAAATGTTCAGCATACCAGTGGGTTTTATTGACTTGTCAGAGCAGACAGCGGAGTGCAAGCTCTGCCTTGTAAGGTGTGCAGTTAACAGGTTTCTAAAGCAGGAATGTCTGCTGATGACTTTTTTTTATTTGTATTACTTTTTTTGTGTTTTAAACTGAAATCTTGCTGCTGGCACTGTAATCGTGACAGGTGGAGAAGTGTCTTTTGACCCTATTGACCTTATTGACCTTATTGACTTATGATTGTTTATGGACATGTTTAAGAACATTTAACCTTACTATCTTAAACTATTTTAAACTGGGTAAGCTGTACTTGTTTGTTGTCTACTGTGTTTTTCATTTGTCCGGTTACTGTGTATGCTCTGACAATTCCACACAAATGAAGTTCTTAACAAATAAATAAAGTTATTTTGAACTTGACTTTGAGTTGAAATTGAAGAGTGGTGATTAGGAGTACAATATATACTGGGACAGATGTCATTTAAAACCTTTACTGTGTTTATCCAAGCTGGACTGAATCATTTTGGCAAATGTTCCTTTCAAATGAATTAAACAATAAGACAAATACGAGTTTTTGCCTCGCATGTATCATCATTACATTTGAGTCCCAGAGCTAAGCATCGGTTTTTGTGAAAAATAAATAGACGCTTATGTTTGAAAAACCCCAAATGCAGTATAAAAGAGTTATTTGTAAGTTTTGCTTTTGCTACATAGCCAACATTAGCATTAACAGTTGTAAAGTTTGATGCTAAATTTAGCATCAAATTTAATTCCTTTAGTCGCAACGAGCTGTCTTCAAAAGGTGGAAAGCAATGCCAATGTTAGCTCTTGTTCCTATGGGTACCACGTCTTTTCTTGTACTTGCATTAGCATGCTAACCAGCTAGCCCTTGCCCAGAAGACGTGTCGTCACTCTGGTAGTGAGTCACTATAGCATCCAGTCTGCTTTTTAGAGTAATACTGCTCAGAGCGTGTATTACAACCTCTTGTCTTCTAAATGCAACGATGGCTGAAGCTCGGTGCAACGCTGGTGAGTAAACAGCTGTTCATGCTAACGTTGGCTATATAGCAATAGCAAAACTTACAAATGGCTCCTTTAACATTACTTGGTAAAAGTTTTTAAACCTGTGCCTCTGTTTCCTAGCCTATTTTTCAAGGGGAACTCCACTTATTTTTACACATTGAAGGTCATAAAGGTTGATCGCATGTGGAAAAAAAAGTTGTATAAAACATTTACTGGCTCCAGGAAGAGAGAAGTGAACTTACAAGACCTCTAGAGCCCACTTCTGATCTCATTTTGAGGCTAGCAGTGCAAGGATACATTAGCCACTAGGCTACTAGCATAACATACACAGATGCCAGATCCCTAACCAAAGACAAACAGCATCAAAAGTAATGTAGGCGTCTTGGATCCTGCTCCATTGATTTTATATATATATTTTTTTAAATTGTCAACCTTTGTCAATCTTTTAATTGTGCAGTGGACACATTATTGTTTCATTTTGATGGTTTGAAGAGTCTTTGAGGATTTTGAAAATACCTTCAGAACAGCTGTAAATGTTGACCAAGCCTCTGGGTTTCTCAGACATCACTGAGTATTTATTTTTCAGAGAATTACATGCTTAAGTCTGTGACTCAAATTTGATGGTAATACATGAGAGTCACAAAATGGGGATGAAGTGAACATGCAAAAATCTACAAAACATCTTCCTTTCCAAAGAGGCTGTCCATGGTATTTCCCACACTGCTGCAGGATGTGTGCAAACATCAACTGGAAAGCAGTGGTTTGACTTTCACTGGTGAAACTGAGTCAAGCAAAAGAAGCTATGGTAAAGGGCCAATGCTGACAGATGCTACTCTGCTATCTGTCTCATAATGAGTTTAGCCTCTCCCCCCTCTTTCTCTGTCTTTCTACTCTTTCCTCTCACCCCCTGTCCTGCAAATACAGTTAACTGCATGACCATCCGCGATGAATGGCTGTTAACAGCTGCCTCTTTTTTGATGGTTGCCTGTGAGAGCATGTAATTGCATTTGGCCCTGGGTGTACATGCACTCATTAAACCAGTGTCAGTGCCCATTACATTCCAAAGCAGTGCAACTCAGGTACAGAATGCAAATCCCAGGCACAAACGGAGCGTGCCCTGTGGATGTTTGAGCGCTGAGGAAAACCGTAGCTCAATGCAAGACTACAAAGAAGAAACTCTGTTGTATTAATTGTTTTGAGGGTAAATTTACCTTTTCCAAGTGAAAAAGTCTTCCTGGTGATTTTTTTCATTTCATTGTGTAAATGTAATAATTCAAACACACACACACACGTTATCAAATCTAAAATAGATACCAGCAAAACACAGCCAAATAGTAGTAAGAGGATGTGCCTTGTTGGAATAATTTAGCTGGTCCCAGTTGTTAGGGCTCAGAGAGGATAAGATCTGCTATGCTGGGACCTGATCCACACTCGGATCAGATGCAGAATTCCAAAAATGCCCATCTTCATGCCAAGATTCAATGTTGGACCCCTTTTATTTTGTTGAACCATCTTATCTCTTTGCATATTGTTCTGATATCTCCCCCTAAAAACATTATGAAGACAAAACATTTTTCAATGAAATTTATCTGAGCACTCTGACCTGGATCTTCTGATGGGAAGGTGGTGGTGGTGGGGGGTCTTTTTGAACTGATGTTATGGAACTGATTTTGTTGTTGGTGAAAAATAAACTACAGATTCCTCAAAACCACAAAAACAGACCTAATGTTCTCAATTGCTTTCAGGTCCTGTATCCATCAGTTATTGTGATACGTTATGTCATGCTGTGTCCATTATTATGGTTGGGGCCTCTCTGCTGTTTGAGACAAACCATCAGTCATACAACAGTCAGGAAGGTGCACTGTCTGCCTGGATTCCACAGTTACACTGCAGAGACAAAGAAGATGTGACATCTCATGCAAGACATCCAGTAATGGACATTCACTGCTGTTATACTGCTTGTTCTTCATCACAATACGACATGTCACTGCATTCATGACTTATGAGACAGGGGATACAAGCTGAAGGTAATTCAAGCAATAGGATGAGCGATGGCATTATTTGTTTGGGCCCCACATGTCAAACGCTGCAGACATGAGACATACTGCAGGTGCAGCCTGACACCTAGAGGACAAACTGCATATGCACACCTGCGTGTACACATGTCACACCTATGATCACCACACCCAGAAAAACCCAAGTAATGATAGATGAGAAATACAAATTATGCCTCTTATTAGCAGATAGTTGCTCATATTTCCTTTCTTGCTCACTCAGGAAATGCAATTGTTATGTTATCAATCATAAACTGGAAGAACAGTGAGGGGTGTAATGCTGTAATGGTCCAACAGATGGCAAAGTCTGTCCAGTTTACAGTGTGACACAGGCCTTACCCTTGAACTAGTCCTCTCTCTGGACAGTGTTTACCACATTGTCATATTCAAACACCACATGGAGTAGTAAATGACCGAGCTGTCAAACCACATTTCCACTCATAAGGTTAAACTATAGGAGTTGACACACACAAAATCCCAAACATAAATATGATAAATGAAGTATTTATTTATATTTTTCCAGCAGCATTGAACATTTCTACAGTCGTGCTGAAACTGCTTAATATGCTTCAGTGTGAAATATTTCTGTATAATTAGGCTATTAGAGCTTCTACAAGTAGTAGCCAAATATGGACCGGTTTGGCGGGCTGTACACTCCCTATTAGATGGATCTGGTCTAAATCTGACTGACACTGTTCTAACTGTGTGCTTAAGTGTTTTCTGGTGACTTGAATAATGAGCTATAAAGGGGAGACAAAGGGAGTGTATGTGTATGAGAGAGAGAGAGAGAGAGAGAGAGAGAGAGAGAGAGAGAGAGAGAGAGAGAGAGAGAGAGAGAGAGAGAGAGAGAGAGAGAGAGAGATCCCTCCATCCTTCCTGGTGGGAGGTTTGAGATGCGCTGCGCAGACCCGTCCGCTACCGACGCATCTTCCTGGCCTGCCCGCCCCCCCCTCCCTCTCTCTCCCTCTCTCTCTGTCTCTCTTTCCTCCTTTTCTGTCTGCCACTAGCCTACCTGAAAGGAAGTGCACAAAGCTAATAAGAAAATCTGGCGTGTCTGCCGGGTTTTGCGAGCACTATGCTGCGGTAAAAGGCCGCCGTTTTGCGGTGTTTACAGGGGATGTTAGAGAGGGACAGAGGCACCGCTCTCCCCGACGGACCGCGCTGTGTCTGCTCTGCTCTGCCCAGCCCGCTGCATCGCTGAGCGGCCTGCGAAGCACACAAGATGTCGACCAGAACGCCATTGCCCACGGTGAACGAGCGTGACACTGAGAATGTAAGTGCTGTTATCGAGAGACACCGGTGTGTTACCGGACGTGGGAGCGGAATAATAATGTCCGGGGATCTGGCTATTTGGCGCACTGGTCGGTGCAGGTTTATGACAGCGCTTTTTGGGGGCTTCAGTGTTGCAGACAGACTCGACCAATGAGCAGTGTGGCTTTTTTATCTTCTTTTTTCCCCCTCTGACGGGAATAAAAGCATGGAGCCCAGAATAACCTAGGATAAAGGTGCAGTTTGGTCATGTCTGTGCCAGTTTCTGCCTACACAATAAGGCTAGCCATAACAACGCACTGCGTCAGTGTGCTGGCATTAATGGTAACACGCGAAGCTTGAATGTTAACGCTGTGAATAAAAACGTTGCCTGTGTGGCCTGTGAGAAAATGGTGTTGCTCCACTCCTACAACTGAGGGTATTTTCTAGTCCACAACGTCAATAATTAGGGAGGGTGGGGGAGGATGTTGCCCTACTTTTCAATGGCAACGCTTGGTAGCATCGCAATGTGACATCCATCACCTATTGGGCCCTCTTGTAACTGCACGCTTAGTGCTGAGGAGGAGGTGGAGGAGGGAGCGAGTTATTATTCACCATTCTGCTGCCACGACACTGATGAGCCGAAGCAGCACATAGATGTGTATTTATTTAAAACAAAAGAAGGCGGAGAGATGGCTTAAACCGTGGGAGATTTCTCATCCACTGTGTGAAGGAATGTTTATATCGACCACCCATCGCCCCACTCCTCGCGCGCATACATAGAGAGTACAGCACAGTAAAGAAAAATACCTCTTCTGAGATCAGTCCAAATGAGGACTGCTGTATGTATACTGACAGACTCTGACATATCTAGGTTCATCTGATTTTTTTTTTCTTCTGCAAACAAGACGAGACACAGACTTCGTCTAAAGCCTCCTTGTATTATATTGTGTTACAAGCACGAGCAGTGGAAAATAGCTGGAAGCAGTATTTTATCACCAGATTTGAAAACAGTGCTTTTATTTTGGCTCTGTATTACAGAGTATATAAATCTGAATTGCATCTATTCAGGTGATAAAATCCTAATTAGTAAATGCATTTCTGTTCCAGTAAAGTTATATAATTTAACAAACCTTAATGTTAAGTTTGCATGATGGTATCAGCTCTCTGATTGTTCTCTGTGTTCAGTAATGCATTAGCTTAGTAGACTGCTAATGTAAGTGTCTAACAGTCTAATGCTGCTTTAGGTCTCACAGACTTGGACATAGACTGCTAGGCGGCTATTAAATCACTGCCTCAGCAGGGCTGGCAGTAGCCAACCAGCCTAGCCTGCCTGTGTTTGACTCCAGCATGCAGCCCCAGGGCCCACTAGCAGCTGAACTGCATTGCATAACAGCTTATTACTCAGAGGGCAGAGTGGCTTTTAGTGCAGCAAAATAGAAGAAGCTCTTTCCTGCCTTTCTTATTTTTATGTGTGTGTCTTTGCACAGGTATTGGTTTTTTTTGTTTTTTTTTTTATGTCTGGCCTCCCTGAAGACATGACGTCAGTGCTTGGGAGTTAATGGCTGGGCAAGTGAAACAAACTTTTGTGTAATTAATCGAGCACTAGCGCTCCAAATCACCTACTTGTCCAGATGCTCCTCGGTTAATTTAGAGGATAAGGAGCCAGGCCAAATGTGTGTTTGTATGTGCATGCGTGGCTGAAGGATGAACTGGCCATATGACAAAGCTGATGGAAAGTTGATGGAAAGAACTAAAGCCACTTCAGTGTGGATATTTACCAGCTTACCAAGTGCAAGTTACACAGACTGCTCCGTCATGGAGATCTAAAAGAGGGTTTTGGTGCATTAGAAACAAGGATGCTGGCTTAAATTGGCATATAATCAAGATTTTACTTAGCCTACCTTTTTCTATCTCTTTCTCTCACACACACTGTGACACTGTGGAGTGTTTGAATCCTGCTGTGTGGCTCTCCCTCTGTCAGGATGTGGGCTAGCTGAGGTGATGTGCACCCTACAGGGTGTAGCGTTTCCCCGGTGAAACGGGAGCAGGGGAGCCTGGGTAATCAGACCAAGGCTTTATTCTCTGGCTGGGTGTGGTGCTCAGGAGCAGAGGATCATGGGATCTCTGACCTGGACTGACATCAGCAGCTGTTGTAGAGGAGACGAAACAGACAGCAGAGACTGTGCGTAGCCTGTGCCAGCGTTGTGCTTACGGCAAGCTGTTCCTAATTCACCTTCACCTGCCATATTACAGGAACGCTTGTTGTTATCTGTGGAGACTCTAACATTGTTATAACTCTTGACTGCACATGCTGTAGGTATTCTCAAAGGCACAAAGTCAAATGGGTTCACATTCTTTCTTCAAATCTTGTCTTGTGGCAGATAAAGTCTTTAGGTTAGGAGGTTAAGGTGTCACAAAGGGAGAGGAGGGAACCTGATTCTCTCCCACACAGTTTTTCAGTGGGCTTGCTTGCAGGGTACTTGTTTGTGTATGTGTATGTAAATGTAGTCATATATGCTCAGACACACATATACACATGCACATGTTGAACAGTGGTTCCCTCACTTGGATCTGAGACTGAGTTAATGGGTTCATATCTGTTTGCACAGCCAATATCCCAGCTTTGGCACACACAATCCTCCACTGCAGCACTCTGCTGCATTGTTTGTATGAGTGCAGCCAGTGTAGCAAGAGGAGGAGTCCTTGTGGAGGTTCAGGGACTTGTAGTTTTTGTGTGTATATAAATGAAAGTTCCAGTCAGGGAATGAGGATGTTGCTGATCTCCACTCGTTTGGCTTTCCTGCAGCACTCATCGGTGGACGGCTTTGTTGAGCCCCCAGTCCCCCCAACAAAGTCTGCGAGTCGTCACAGCCTGCCACGATGTCGCAACTCTTTCACCTCCACAGAGGAGCATCCCCATATTGGCAATTATCGCCTCCTCAAGACCATTGGGAAGGGAAATTTCGCAAAGGTGAAGCTGGCACGACATGTCCTGACTGGACGAGAGGTGAGACAAGTTTTTATTTACATTTTATAAATCACTGAGGTAATTCTCGTTTTGTCCTTATTTAATACTTAATCCCAAAGCCTATGTCAGCCTCGCTCTTTCATTGCTACGTGTTAACAGTTCGGGCTGCAGCTTACTGTTGTTTTCATTATCAGTTAATATGCATATTATTTTCTTTATTCATTGCTTGATTGTTTGGTCTATAAAGTCTGAAAAGAGCAAAAATTGATGATCACCTCCCAGAGCCCAAGTTGTCCATTACTTGTTTTAGTTTAAAACCCAAAGATATTGAACTTACTATCAAGGAAGACTAAGAAAATCATCAATTGTTCACATTTGAGAAGCTGAAAGCGGTGAAGTCCCTGCATTATGACTTAAATATATTTGATTCCATAAACTGGCTATTTGAATAATAATTTCTGCTCCAGTGACAATGGAAAAGAGCTCACTTGAAAGAAAAATAGTTCAGATTTTAAGTGTACCTAAGGTCATGTCTCATCTACTCATCTCAATTCACATTTCTCATTCGTGTTCCAATTTTATACATCCACCAGAGAAACCAGGGTGTAACAGAAGTCACCATACAGTATTTATTTTCTTTAAAGAGAGCTATTTGTAAGTTTTGCTATTGGTACATAGCCACCGTTAGCATTAACAGCTGTACGTACCAGTCTAGAAGAAACTTCTTTCCTTTACTCGTTAAGAGTTCTTTCCAGAGGTAGAAAGCCATCCTCTCATTTTGCCTCGTTTTCTATCACTTCTTTTCTTCTACTGAAATTAGCTAGCTAATCATCTAGCTCAGGCTTAGTCTCTTTCTGGTACGAGTCACTGTAGTGTCCAGGCAGCCATGAAGAAGTAGCGCTGCTCTGAGGGCATATTATAACGTCTTGTCCTGTAAATGCAATGCTGAAGCTGTTGGCAAGACCGATACGTAAAGAGCTGTTCATGCTAACGTTGATTATGTAGCAATAGCAAAATTTACAAATAGCTCCTTTAACTCTTTCACAGGAGAATTATGCTTGAACAGGTATTTTGCCCATGAGACACTGATTTGCTCCAAGTTAAACCCAGTTTTTTGACCTGTTCTGACTGTCAGGAGAATGAATGATCTCCTGTCATGACGATATTGTACTTGACTATGTTAGTTCTCCCAGTCAGGTCAGGTCAAGCTCTCTGTTTCTGTCTCTGTCACACACACACAGGCATACACTGCTGACCTGTCAGAGTGATAGACGTCCTGCTTTGGTGTGTCAGTAATTAAAGCTCCTGTCTCTCTAAGGAGAAAACAATGACCTGCGATATGTTCACTGTGTTTCACTCAGCAGGACCCACGGCATTCACTGACAGCCCTGATCCACCTCACCTGTCCTTTCATGTCTATGTCTTAGCCCCTTGCTTCCTTTAATCCTCGGAGTTACATTATCTACCTGCTCAAGTCAGAGTATTTGGGGCATAAATATTCTCCCCGGTGAAACCGCTGACAGTTTGATCCATCCTGTGTCCCTTGATGCTAATATTAAACAGGAATTCTGGGTAATTTAGTTTTAGTTTAGTTTACTTTTTTTTACATGAACATAACAATAGTATTAGAACTGCAACATACAATTATGTCAAAGCACCAGATGCATTGTATTTAGTGTTTGTAGTCCAATGCTAATTTACAACAAAACAAATAAAACACACATGGTACAGGTATAAAAATATACTGGGTTAGTGTGTTGCAATCTCAGCTCAGTGGGTAAACAGTTTCCAAAGTTCTGTTCCTTTAACACAGCATGCTGCCCACTGTTTTGCTGAGAAGGTCAGACACTGCTTTGTGTGCCTGAGTGCCTTTGCTGGCTCATCAGAATGCAAAGACATGGATCAGAGTGAGACAGAGAACAGGTGGAAAGAACACAACCCACTAAAACTGATGCTATCTTAGCTTGAACCTAGTGAGTCTCTAACCAGCAAAGATTTCACCCACACTTAAAACAAACAACAGTTATACTTTTTTGCAAAACTGTAATTTGTTTTAATGTGAGAAAGCTTCTAGATGACAGAGTGTCCTTTATCTGCTGAAGAGGGTGACTCTGGGATGTGAACACACATCACACTCTCTCTGACACACACACATGGTCAGCTGCACTGATGGAAACATTTGCCTCCACCATATGCCCTCATCTCCTACCCACTGAGGAGGGACCATCACACAGTATTATTATTTATCAATTTAATATTTCAGTTTTCAGTGAAATCACATCATCACACATAAATCGACTAATTATTTCAGCTCTAACCTTAACATATAGAAGGATTTTGAAACGTACCGAAAGAACCAAATATAGACATAAAGACAAAGACAACAAAGCTAAAAAAAAAAAGGGTGAAGCAAGCTTGAACATACAGCTGTTGTATGTGGCAACTGAAGTCTAGTCAATTTTATTTACCATATGTGACCAAAAATCACAAATTTGCCTCAAAGCATTTTAAAATCTGAACAGCATATGACCCTATCTATTATTAGACCAGCAATCTGTATAAGGAAGAACCTCCACAAAAAACCTTTCTTCCAGGAAGGATAAACACACAACAGATGTGTATATTCAGAGTAGATGGAAATAAAAATAGTAAAATGGAGAAACAGAATGACACTATTAGGCAAATAAAGTGCAAATAAATACAAAGACTATGGTTCAGAGAGTGACTGAGACGGATTAGAAAAATGGGTTAGACATGCATCTGGTATATAGCAGGAATTAACTTTATATGCAGTAAATAAATTCAGGTCAAATTGTTCCTGTGTACTGAATGTCCAGGGTTACAAACTGTATAAACCGTAGTGTATAAGCGTAAAAGTGCATGGCAATGTAAAGAACACTGGAATATAAAGTGTAATTAATGGGTAAATTAATGAATTACTCTGGATGCAGAGGCTCATGTGCGTCAATTGATCCATACAGTATAGTGTGGACAGTCGGCTTTGACATACATGTGACAGTAAAAGGATAATACTGTTGTACATTCTTGTACATTTTAAATATCTTCTTCTTATTATTGTAATATTGATTTTGAACGCATCACCCAGCCATGCTACCTCCCCAATATCAGTGATACCTTTCGTTTTTTTGTGTATGAGACCTGATCTTATACTCTGCTAAAATAGTTCCCTTTTTGCACAGACATCATGACCCTGTGGTTGTGAAAAAAAAAAAAACAGTTCAGAGGGAAATAAAATTGTAGAGGAACATGTCAAGCACTCCAGCACACAATTGATGCTATGACTAAGTTTCCCCTCCCTGTCCTCTGTCTGAATATTCACGTGTACATGTTTTATTCGCGCGCACGATCACAAGACCTACACACGGTGAGCAGCATATGGCCCGTGTGTTACGAATGCGCTGAATAATTAACAGTGATGCGCGTTGCCCTTCTGTCATGGTGGGACTGAATTATTTACCCTCAAATCCATTAGAAAGAGAACACACACACACACGCACATACACACACATGCACACTAACACTGGCATATGATGTGATGCCATCCACGCATTCATCAAATCACTCAATCTGAGAGCACAAAGGGAAATATTGGCACAGTGCTTCGTGGTAAATGTAATGAATATCTCTGACTCATTTAAAGGGAATAGTGGAAGTTGGAACAATAGAGTGACACATGAGGACAGCTCTAACACCTGCAGGCGTAGATCAACACACACACACACACACAGACACAGACACATACACACATACATGCCTACACTTGAATTTTGTCCATGACAGGAGGAAGCGGAGAGGAAGGGACTGAGGTCTGTCTGTGTGCACCTGCCCACCTAAGACAGACTGCAATAAGACTCCACCTGCGTACTGTGTGTGTCTACACACAGCGAGCCTCTGTGCGCTCTTTCACTGCGCTCTCTCGTCTCCCTGATACACTCTGTTCCTTTCACAGCCACTACATTGGTGTTATTATGGAGTTTAGCTTCTGGGTTTGGATGAAATTAAATGTCCCATCATCTTGTAGGTCTCAGGGAAACCCTGCTCAGGATGAATAACCTGCATTCTCTCCACCATGACTCAGCATTTGCTTTCTGGTTTTCCCCTTAACAGGCTGCTTGGGATTAGGGCCAGAGTCTGCATCCACTGAAGCATGCTTATTGAGCTCTTATAAGGCCAGAGTCACAGTAATGCTGTTATAATAAATTCTAATCAATTCTTTCATGATATCATAAATCTCCAACAGCAATTTCTCCCCTTTCTACATTCTATAGAGAGGTCGGAGGTCAGGGTTGCAGTTTCTGTGTCAGAATTTTGTTGAACAGTTTAAGATACGGGATGGCAAAAAAGGAACTTAACTTGCCTGAGTCTTGAGTGTGGTCTTGATAATTCAATGAGACAACACATGTTGGAAATAAAGGAGCTGCTGACAATCGGAAAAATTGATCTCTGGCTCTGACATAGTCCAGAAAATAAAACAAATATGGAATTTGTTTTTATATTCCAAAAAAATATGAATGTATGAATTAGTGGACTATTAAGGTTAAACTTAGTAGTGCTGATACAAAGTATTCATTTGTTTATTCCATAGTATAGACTTGAGAGGCTGATAGGGAATGTGGGGAAATAGAGGGGGACAACATAGAGCAAAGGTCCCCAGCCTGATTAGCAGGCATGTGGTGGTTAGAGGGTAACCACCATCCCAACTGGACTAACAGTGTGTCCCAATTTATATGATACACAATAAAAAATGTATGATGTTCTGATTTAGTATACTATATTTGTTTACAAGACATTAACATTCTATACTGGTTTGTGCAAAAAGGGGAAAATAAAACGTTACTTAAGCTACGAACAGTTAGATATTTTAAAAAATGCACAAATGATTTTGTCACCTCACCAGAGTTGTCACACCACCAGAGCCGCGAGTAGCTCCTCCTTTTCCATTGTGAATTATTTTATGGGACAATGGTATCCTGTCACATCAACACCACGCTCAAAAATCAAGAGATTTTAGTATGCATGCGGGTGTTTTTGAGTGTATGTCACTTATTCTGTATGCACTTCAATAGTAGTAAGAATCAGTTCATTTCATTGGAGCTACTTTGCCTAAAAACAGCTCCAATCTGAGCTTATTTCCTGGCAGCCAATGACAATAGCTAACAGTATAAAAGAGAATAAACAAAAACACCTTTGATATGTTTAATGTTTGGTTGAAGAGTCTAAATTCCTCTTGAGGCCCACAGAGACCATGAAATGGTGTGAACCAACCAGGAACATACTACTACTGTCATCCTCAGAGACCTGCACTTTTTAGTGTGGCTAAAAAAGATTCTGTGGTCATTTGTCTTTTGTTCGACCTCAAACTCAGTCTGTGCAATAAAAGTATATAATTATTGTTGAATCATTTTGTGCAACAACAAAAGGCCATATTTATTATTTCACTGTGATTACATTATATTGTAAAACTGCTCGTCAATCACTTATCAGCATAATGAATGGGCTTACTGGTGAGTCTGCAGTATAGCTCATCTAGTGGCTTTGTGAAAGCTGCTGAGCTGTCAGAAAGTGAGGTGAGCAGGTCTGTTTCAGTGTGCACTTTGGGGTGATTATTGAGATGGATCAGACTGCTGCCCAGCGAGATCTGCTGAGCCAACAGTAGATCAACCTGCACAGTTATATACACCAACACATGGACAGTTTACTTCAGCCACTCTCTGTCCGTCTGTCTTTAGATTGTCTGTGGACACATTTGCGTATACCTACCATATATTCACCATCATGAACAAATACATATTTATCTGTCTTTTTTTTTTTTCCGTATCTGTTTTTTTATACCTGCAATTCAAAGCTTCACCTCTTCAGAAATCACTGAATAGAAGAGTTTTAAGGTGTGTTCAGACTGAATAGCACCGATTCAGCTGTGACATGTTTTGACAAAACCTCTTCACAGTGTAGTAGTGAAATAATGAGGATAGTTCATTTGGCTGTACAAACAAAACACGAATACAAAACCTGAATTAGTTCTGACATCTTTATTGTCTTTCACCCCCCCCATCCCTCTCTTTCTCTCTCTTTGTTCTCTCTTCAGGTGGCGGTGAAAATTATAGACAAAACCCAGCTGAATCCCACCAGTCTACAGAAGGTGAGTCTGTGTTTTATGGCCACATGGTAACATTAATGTCTTGGTTACAGAGCTCATGGCTTTTCCATTACTCATTCCTGAGTTCTTGCCGCTCTGTTTCTTTGATCTTTGAACTCAGGATGTGCTGTTTTACATAATGTAATCAGAAGTAGTCAGGAGAGACCACAAGGCATGTTTAATCTCCACTTCCACCCCCCCTTCACTCTTGACTCTATGTTGGTTTGTGGTTAGGAGCAGCTAAAAATACCCCTGCCTGCATGTTTGTCACTTACCCTTGTCTAGCAGTCATAACCAATTACAACGAAGGGTTTGGGACCGTTTCCTGATTACTGAGTCCAAATCCAGCTCTTTCTGCTGATTAAATGCACACGCACACACACACACAACCTTTTTTTTTTTACTATATTTATGGGGACCCATCATTGACATAATGCATTTCCTAGCCCCTTACCCTAACCTTAACAATCACAACTGAATTCTAACTTGAACCACAAGACCACAAGTCTTAACCCCCAAACAGCCATTTAAACTTCCAGCATTTTAGTCCCCATAAAGCTGTTGGACCCCACAAGTGGGCTCCTGGTTTTTGGACTCTACGAATACAGTAAAACAACCCCCCAACACACACAGAAGTGCAAACACACTCTCACATATCCATACACATCATTCCTCATGGTAGAGTAGACCATGTGGAATGACAGCAGTCAGAGCTACAGTATGAGCCAGCATCACCTACTGTGACTCTAAAAATAATGCAGGTGTGCAGCTGACTGACAGGAATTCTGCTCATGGTCATGACATTATCGTGGCACGGTGCACCACTTCTGCTCTTTTAATCTTACGCTCACTGTTTTACTGTAAAGGAAGAACAAAATCACTAAACAGCTGCCGTGGTGACTCTTCATAACAACGGGCCGTTATAACCACCACACCTACGTGAACGGCAGCTGATGTCTTGATGGATCTCCTGGCCTCTGTAAGCCAACAAAGCGTCTTAATGACCAAATAATGACAACAATTAGCTTCCCTAAATGTCTGCCATCCAGTATTGGTCTGAATGGCGATGAAGGGAGTGAACTCACAGTGTGTTACTGGAAGAAATTAATGCTGGGCTAATCAAACATGAGTATTATTATGAAGGGCTTAATGGGAGACAAAATGTAGTTCTTTTTGAAATTCTACTTGTAGATCTGTAAAACAAAACAATTTCTAGCCTATCAAGGCATTTTTAGCATGACTTTGTTCCTGACATTGTTCTCCACGAGCAAAGCTCATCTGTAATTGTCTTGGATCTTAATGGGATCCGACTGCAATTCCTCAGCCAATCAGTGCGAGGATGCTGTGAGAATTTCAAGCTCTCAGTTCCATACTCATCTAATCTGACTGAGATAAATTTCATTGTGTGAGCTCTTTTGTTAAACAGCCTATTGTGTGGTTCCACACAGTGGTGTAATGAACATTTAGAAGCAGTGTGTGTGTGTGTGTGTGTGTGTGTGTGTGTGTGTGTGTGTGTGTGTGTGTGTGTGTTTGTGTTTGTGTGTGTGTGCGGCATTAAGATTCTGAATATAAACTGACTCTGACTTTACAGATTTGGGTCTTGTCTAGGTCATGATGAGTGGTTACATACCCGATGGGTCGGGTTGTCCGCTGCCTGGTGATGAACGTAGCAGGGCAGACGTATCATGTGAGACTGCAGACCAATCAGGATCGCTCTGATCAATTATTCAGTGGGCCTGTCAGATGTCAGCTGCAGTAGACCTGAGAGGGTCAATATGTAAAAGTCTTACAGCTTTTTATGGGGGATGAGCTGTTATTGGTGTGACAGCATGTATGTACGTTCATGTTGCTGTTTGCCGATACACGTAGATTCATGTGTTAAATCTGGTGTGTGTTTGTGTATCTGTATTCAAGAGCAGAGATGCTTATATGTCTGTATGGAGCTTATACTGTATGTTGTTGTATATTTGAATTGTCCTCTGCTCGGTATTATAGATTGCTGTAATGGTATACACCAGTGCCATCTGCAATGCAGAAGCTTGTCTTATAATGCAGCAGTTGTCTCCTGGATTGAATCGATTATCTCATTGACTGTGAGTGCCCTATACGATCCTTGTGTAAGCTCAACTATGGATGCATTAAAAGGAGCATCCACTTTTAGACAGTTTTTGCTTGGCTACTCCTGTGATTCTGGATTTGACAGAATAGTATCTGGCAAAAATGCAGACCAAGAAAAGAAAAACATTGTCAATCACTGGTTTTTATTCCTGTTATTTGAGATGGTTAACAAGTTGCGGTTCCAGAAAACAAGAATCAAATCTACAGGAGCACTCTGGATCATTTTACCCTCCAACTATTTTCATTCAGAGGAATCTTCCCTTTTAATTGGAAAATACTGCTCGGTGCTGTCTACAGCTTAAGTCCTCAGTGATGGAAATGTCTCTCGCTGACATCAGTCATTTCAGTATTTTTGCTTTGGCTGCTTGTTTTGTTGGAGGCAAGTCGAGACTGAATTTCACTGCGTTCCCCAAGGTTGTCTGGGCTGCTCCTCTTGCTCTTTTCCCATCATGACCCTCACCCTGGGAGCAAGAAAATTTAATAGTGAATGGACGTAAAATTTAAGAAGCCATACACAGTTTTTGTTTATTCCCCTCTATCCATGACAAAGTGGTCATAGTCGTTGCACAAAGTAGCTTTTAGGGCAATAAATTGATCAGCACAGTGTACAGTTTCATGGTTAAAAATGTCATTCTGTATAGCTGAGCAGGCTATTTCTAGAGGCGGATATAAACAACAGACGGGCGTGATTATTGATTCAGTGACTCAGGCTTTTTACATGCATGAAGACCAGCGGTTGAAGGTTTCTCTGATGCATCTAAAGACTGAACGTTGTCTCCTTGTCTCGCTCTGCTTCAGAATTCATAAGACATTTTGCACTGAGGATAATTTTTTTGATTTATTTATTTTTTTTGTGATCCTGTTTGTTGGTCAGAGTGTGAGTGTGACTGAGGTTTGAGAGGTCGGATCTGGCCACATCCCTCATCAACTCACAGTTAACAGTGGCTCTTTCATGTTACCTCGTCAAAATGCCACTGATCTCTCTTTTTATGGTTTCAGAGGAGTCAGGCTGTGGGCACACCATCTGGTACTGTAGGCACAGCCAGCACTGATCCATACAGCCACATGCACACACACACATATACACACACACACACACACACACGCTTACATGACACATACAGACACACACAGGAGATCCTTTGGTTTATGTTGGCAGAGTCTGAGTTTTTTTAGTGTTTCAGTCATAGTATTGGCAACATTTCACATGCATGCATTCATTCCTGCAGCTGTGTAGCCAAGCCATTAATTCACTTATACACACAGGCATCCTCTCATTTATCTCAGGATTTAAAGTAGTGTTAACAACGCAGAGACGAAGAGATGAAGTTTATCACTTATTTTCCTGAGCTTATCCTTGTCAGTGTGGTGTTTCCGTTGGATTATTTGGTTTTTAAAAAGAGGTAAGCAGAAGCCAGAATGAGTCATGAGGTTAGAATGAAGCTCTGATCTGTTCCTTTATGGCCCATTGGCGCTCTCTGCCCTGGTGTGACTTTGTGGTGGTTTCAGTGTAACAGGAAATGAGGTCAGCTGAGCTTCCAAAGCACCTCCTTAGATCCGCCACAGGAAATGCATCACAAGTCATCTGTGGTCTGGGATGTTGACGTTGTCATGGTTTTTAGGCATTTTAGCTCTAAAATAGGCCTCTCCGTTAATCCCCTCTTTCACTGAGCAAACACTGCTCTCATCCCACCCTCCCATCGCTCTCTGTCTAATCTGTAAATAAGAGTTGTTTCTTTTCATTGCTTCAACAAAGACAGCATCAGCAAAATGTTAAAGGTTATATGATCAACTAGTCAGACGTGCAGACAGAATCAAAGCTTGCGCTATTAAAATGCAAGACACATTCACATTTGGAAAACGCTGCGATCTGTTTGACTTGTGACGCAAAACAGGCTGCAGAGAGTGAGGAGAGTAAATGACACTGACAGCTTCTCCAAACACTAAAATCTAAAAGCCAAACTAAACTAAAACAACAGTGCCAACCCTCTCCCTATCTTATATCTGAATGCGATTGAATGATGTTTTCTGATTTTTAAGGCAGTGAGAAAGCCGTCAGAACAACATGTGTATTTTCTGACAGTTGTAAAATGATCTCCATTGGGTCAAGCTCTCTTAATGGCTGTTGTTTATGTTTGTCTTGTGCCTGCCACTCTGCATTAGCCTGCATGAAATGCTGTCGAGCCCATGGGCTAGTGGAGCTTTGGTGTTGTTCAGATGAGTGGAATGTGACTAGACAGACAGCACTATTACAGCACACAGCACTGTAATATCTCAATACACTTCAGCCCAAATATCGTGATATATTATTATGTTGCAGTTATAAGAGTTACTGCCACCAAACAGCAGTTCAAAGTTTTATTTGTCACATGCCAAGGTACAATGTACCGTGAGCAGCGAAATGAGGGTTGAACTCATCAGCCTGTGCAAAACTGCAAAAAAAACCAAAACGCATATGGAAGGAATATTACAATATTCAGTATTATCGAATATCGGCTCAAGCCTACTATTGTCCGAGGTTACTCATGATACAAACCAAATGTGGAGGCTGCTGGTTTACATGTTCAAGGATAGATGGCAAAAGTGAAGTCTGCTGCTGAGTTGGCTCTTGGTGTTATAGATCATGAAAAACACATCTAGAGAGATACAGACAGAGAGAGATGTGCCTTTTCTTGTAGGGGTTTATTTTCCAGCACCTCAGGAGTAGAGGACAAGACAGGACAGGACACTGAATGTCAGTGACACTTCGGATCCCTCTGCCCGCCTGTTTGTTTGTCTCTCACTTTCTTTCTCTGACAGACAGCAAGCAGTGGTTATTTACTGATACATGGTTTTGAGCTACAATTTGTGCACATGAAAACATGCACGCAGTCATTAAAGGGATGAAGTCTTCCAGGCTACTCATCCTATCAATAATCTGCATGTTGAATGAGCAGCTGTGCTGCTGTGACTGAAATAGTCCAGCCAGTTCCTGTAAGTGCTCCCAGACTGATATCTGCTGTTCTGCTCCTTCTGCATGGGGACTCTGCTGTAATTAAGGCTAGTTTGGGAGTCTGGGCGCCCCTGGGCGACTGGAAGTAGGTCACTGGCACAGACTCCTGAGATTCAGGCCCATTGGAAACGCCGTGCTTTCATGTGTGTGATCTGCATTTTGTTTTTTGCAGCTTGTAATCATTTTTGTCAATCACTGTCTCACCTGCCTCACCTGATGGACCATTTTAATTAATTTCAGTTGGAAAGTAAATTTTGCCTCGAAGGAAGTTCTGCCCAAATATTAACTACTTGTCCTGTAGTGAATACCTGTCTCACCTTGTCCAGAACCACCTCGAAAACTGCTTTATGCCATGCTGTGACTCCCCTTTGTGCCTGTAGATATTATTGATAATTAAACTAGACTGGATCAAAGCCCCCAAACTCATTATCTCCTGTCATTCGCCATGGTATCTACCTCTCTATTGAGCTTGTATTGACAGCCACTGTGTTTGTTGTTGTCGTGTTCCATCGCCCTTCTCAGATTTGTTCTAATTTTTGTTTCCAAGTGGCTGCACGCGTGCTTCCCATGTGAAGGGCTTTAGGGCAATGACGCAAACAACAGAGAGAGAGATACAGAGGGACAGAGAAAGAGGAAGAGATAAGAGATTGAGATAAAACACTGACTCCTTAGTCCATCACTCATTCAGGATAATAAAGGAGAACTTCTGACTTGAAGGATGCGGGGATGGATGCATATTTGAGACTGTCACTTATATGTATATTCTTGTGTACTGCAGGACATTTTCTGGTTATTGTGTCAGTATATTTCCACTCTAATTGACTTTGTTACCATGGGGGAATCTCTCAGGCCAACATAACAGCTGATGAATATGGAGCTAGGCTCTCCACACTGGAGAAGCTCACTATTCTGAGCTGCTCAGGAACTGAATGATTTGGGGACAAGAAACACAGCCAATAACAAATTAAACTTTAAATAAAATCTGCATGCAGACACATTACTTTAAAATGTCTGATTTAAAATGTACAAATAGATTGCTTTAATGATTCCAAATGGAAATTGCAGTGTTACACCAGTCAAATCACACATAACATTCACAAACAAGGAAACTGCACCATAGGATAAATATAAATGTAGATATTAGTACCGCCTGTTAATATGCTGTATATGGTTGGCACATGACAACATATTACATATGCAGTTACCATTAAACAATTAAAATTAAAATCATTTAACTTTAAAGTCTTAGTGAACGGAGTTAGCAGTTATGAACAACTGATCTCTGTTTCTGTGACATATCAGGCCTATTTCACACATTCTTTAACTATGACATTATTCTGTTTGTCCACAGAATATATTACCCTTGAACCTGTTTACACGTCAGGTTATATGTATTTATAATGTACTCTCATAATCTTTTTCTATATTCTAAATAAGACCTAAAACAGTTAAACATTAACTGGAGTAAATAGTACATGTTTTAGGAACTATTTTCAGCTGCGGATGAATGCACATTCGATGTCCTAGAGAGTATTTCAGCAGCAGGATGGTGTATGTGGGAACTACATGCCCATGTTCATTCAAAATGTCACCCAGTGCTGCAGTGTGGCTCGTTAATGCATTTAAAACATTTTTTGGACAACAGTGGAGTTCTATGGTACAGAGGAACAATCTATAACAGGCCTTGGCTACACAGACAATACTTGTTAATAAGAAGAAAATCTTTGTTGGTTTTCTTACTCTTTTTTATGGGATTCTTTGACAGTAAGGAAAAAAAAGACAATAAGCAATATTCTTGAATCCCTCTGCAGCAGCTCTCTGTACACTGTGTGTAGGGTCTAATGAGATGAAAAGTGTCAAAAAGAAAGAAAAAAGAGGCCGACAAGCAAGTAGAGACAGAGAACAGAAGAAGGACTTAGAGAGAGAGAGAGTACCTGCATGTTGTTGAACCAGACTGTAGCTGAGAGGTCCCACAGAGTCGGGCCTGCTCACACTGGTATAATGGCTGCGTTTGATGACCTACAAAACATAGACTATCCCAGCACTTATGTAAGACTTAAAAGCACCATTAGAAAAGTTGCATGCACACACTAGTATACACACGCGCATAGAGACCACTACAGTGTCCATTCTCATTTTTTTTATTTGACATGTCCAATAATGACATGTTGGGTAATTGTCAATTTTCTCAGTTTAAAATAGGCTGGGGATGAAAGCATCACTCATGGCTTTTTTGCTCAATCAAAGCGTTCTGCAAATGGGCAAAATCTGTGTTCTGTCTCCGGTAGCAGTAGATGCTAAATCCCAGTGGAGTGAGTGTTGAAATTTAATACTCAAACACACCCTCAGCAGAGCACGACTGGGAGTCAGCAGAATGTAAATGATTCAACAGCACCTCTAAGTGGCTGAAGGAGCTCATCTGACATAAACAGTCACACGAAGACTGTGGAGACACGTTTTTAAATGATTATAACTCTGAATGCTCTCCTCTCTGACTCTGCACTGATACTGTACATGCTGCTCGTAGAAAACTTGTGTACATATAGGGCTAAGGCGTCAATATGATATGAAGATGCTTATATTAGGCAGCAAATACCTAACTGACACGCTGTACTCTGCTGGTGCTGGCTGTGCTGTTTGAATGGGCGGCTGGCTGGACTGCAGCGTGTCAGTGGAGTCGTAATTCTGCTCCTTATCTGTATAGGGCAGGGTTTAGTGCGACTTTGTCACTGCATCCATCATATTGCTTTACAAAGTAATGTAGTCCCATGATCCTCGGGTCCTTTCATGTTCCTGCAGAGTGTAATTCAGTTTCAAATGTATACACAGTTTAGTATTTATTGTGGCTCAGTTCCCTTCATTTAGTTCACCAATCGGTGCTTAATAACATTTCCCCACAGTGCTTTCACAGAGCTGACATGCAGGGTCACTGGTTGTAATGTCATTCAGCATATTTTTGGATGCATTAAATGTCCTTCTGTGTCTCAACAGCTTTTCAGGGAAGTCCGAATAATGAAGATACTGAATCACCCAAATATAGGTAAGTTCAAACTGGAGCCTGCATCATGACGACAGCAGAGCAGTAACACCCAGTACCAAGCTAAACCAGTATAACTTGCTCTCGGATCAGTGGAAGAAACATTTTTTTGTGTTTGTGAGATCCTCTGATTTCCTGTTGTCTTTTTTTTATTTTCAGAATTCATTCATACTCAGATACCAGTTTTAATTCAATGAGGGTACTGGTCTAACCAGACCAGTAAATTCAGCTAAACAATGTAGAACCTAAAAACAATCTGTCCTACTGCAAATAGCCCATTTATTTTATCCCTGCCTTCTTGTCTTTCCCTTTCTCCAAACTCTCCCTGCAGTGAAATTGTTTGAGGTGATTGAGACAGAGAAGACGCTTTATTTGGTGATGGAGTATGCCAGTGGTGGTGAGTGAAGCATTAATGCATGTCCACTAAATGTGTGCTATTGGTTGATCTTGTGAGCGTATTTATATCCACATTTATCAGTCCTAGAGCAATTTGATAAGCATACACACAAGACAAAAAAACACTGTCAGTACTGTATACCAGTAGGTCATGTAAGTTCAAGCTGCCTCTAATGTAATATTCTTCCCAGAACATCCTGGTCTTTACAACTCTCTGACTGCTAACTATAAATCATCTCAAATGCTTAGATGTAGAACTTGACATTTGGTAGATGCTTACCCTATAGTGAGCATGAATACATCATTATGTGTTAACCGTAGTTGTGATAAAGACAACATAAACTGATGAGAATATACTGATTGATATATATGTATATTTCTTTGATCTATTCCAGGAGAGGTATTTGATTATCTAGTGGCTCATGGCAGAATGAAGGAGAAGGAGGCCAGGGCCAAGTTCAGACAGGTGAGTCATCAGTATCGCAGCGCTCTCACCTCTCTGTCGTCATTCCATTACTGTTTTCATTGGGAAGACTGCATGCACCAAGATCAAGCTTCGTCACCAACTGCAGAGGAAAGATGGAGCGCAGATAGCTCTGGTCTGAGAGAACGGGGGTTGAGAACAACTTCCTTATAGATGCTGCTCTGACACCTAGTGGTGCTACAAGAGCAGTAAGGCATCTACACCAGTGTATGTATTTAATAGTCTCTGTCATGCTTACTTATGGCCTATAATGAACAGAATTAGAACATCTATCTCTTTCCCTTAGTTTTCCTTTTACTCAATGAAGCATAAGGAAGATCTTGATAAATGAGTTCTTTCACATCTACTGTGTTCGTAATTAAAATCCCTCTCATTTAATGGCTTTAGAGGATTCAGAGGAGCTACGTGTGACACAGTGTGAGCAGTTTGTGTGTGTTTGTGTGTGACACATTTAAAAAGGTAGTAGTTCATGTGTGTGCCTGAGTGCGGGCAGGTGGGTGGCACCTGTCAAAGAACAGTGGGTTTGTATGATTGATACTGTAGCTATTCTGGCGTATGTTAGTGAAGTGTCCCTGTCAGCTGCCATATAGCAACTGTTGAGTGTTGACTTGCATGAGAAATGCAGTTTGTAAACCTCAGAGAAAGATAACAATAGCCCTGTGATGCTCAAACATTTTTCTGTCAAGCCCCCTGTCCCACTAAACACAGTTTTATCAACTGCTATCAATACTGAGGATGTTAGCAAAAATTAGCTTCATTTAATTGTATTTCCATTGGCATATGGTGCAGAATAAACTTTAGCTGCCAGAGTTTTTGGACATAAAGGACATAATCAAAACTTTTCTGTGACATTTGCAATGAATTTGGAAAAAAGAAAAGAAATAATTTATAAGAATAATTTACATTTTAATTTGGTAGCAGTCTTGCTAATGTCTTGCTTATGATGTGTGTGTGTTTGTGTTTCAGATCGTGTCTGCGGTGCAGTATTGTCACCAGAGGAGGATAGTACACAGGGATCTAAAAGTGAGGATCTAAACTAGTACTCTATCTGACACTCTGACATCTGATTTGTCCACATAGCATCCATATCTGGGCGTTCTATCGTGAGAAAAACACTATATAAATTAATGTTTTGTCTGTCTTTTTGCTTGTCTGCCCTGTCTTTCCCCACCTCAGGCAGAGAACCTGTTGTTAGACGCTGACATGAACATCAAGATAGCTGACTTTGGCTTCAGCAACGAGTTCACTGTGGGCAGTAAGCTGGACACTTTCTGTGGCTCTCCACCATATGCTGCTCCAGAACTCTTCCAGGGAAAGAAGTACGATGGACCAGAAGTGGATGTCTGGAGCCTCGGGGTCATCCTCTACACACTGGTCAGCGGATCACTGCCCTTCGACGGACAGAACCTAAAGGTGTGCACTTTTTCTGGCTCTGGGATGTATCACAGGCTATGAACAGAAGCCTTTCTTACTCAAGTTGTTTATCTTAAACCTTTGTACTGTACCTTCTGATTAGCCTAACTTGTCACCATGATTAAGTTAACACATCATTGCATTTCACCTCAGGCAAACACATATTGATAAAGGGCACAGTATGCTTGAAATGAAAAGATTGTCAAATCGTCTAAAGGTATGGTCACACCACAGTTGTGTCTTGCAAATATTTACTCTGGCCAGTTGATGCATAAAGAGATCATTATTGTCAGATTGTGTGTTGGTAAGGGGGTTTAAGACAATGATAATAGCCTACAATTAACCCCTGAAATGGGACCTAATGTTGGTAATGAATAAATATCAAGCAGAGTGATGACACCAGGTGTGCAGAAGTGGGAAAGTGCACTGGGTTTGAATTTCTCTCCCAAGCTCTCTTTTTTCTTTCTTCACACAACTAGCGCTGTCATTTTTCCTGTGTTCAGCTGAGTGCTACACCAAATGCCTTATAGATGCTGCACTGACAAATGTCTTTGGAAAGAGACTGTACGAAGGTGTGCTGCGTTTTATCCACTCACACAAGTCATTGCATCTCGTCTATAATGGCAGACTTTTTGCTCCACCTTTGTGTGTGGTTGTTCGGAACAGGTATAACAGTTTTTCCTTTGGACATATACGCAATATATATACAAAGTATGAAACGACACGTTACATCATGTTTCAAAAATCTGTTGCATGGTAAAAAAAATAACAATAATAAAATATGCATGCATCAAAATACATGAATAATTCTGTTTTAGTCTGAATTTGTAGACATCAAAGGCCACGTTAAAAGAATTGCAAAATGAAGTGCTACAGCCTGGTGAGGTATTCTAACTGAGTTAGGATGCATCAACCCAAAACTGGGTTACTTGAATAACTAAATTAAGACTGGAATTTCCTGTGTCTGTCGATTGGAATGAGACATTGTAGAGATTAATCCAGCCCACTTTAATAATTCAGCAGTTTTGGAAAAAGTCTTAAAGCTGCAGTGAATGTAGCAGGTCAAGAAAATATTTATAGCATACTATTATTATGCATATTTATAGCTGTGCTGAGTGATCTGTAGTCTTTTTTTTAAAGCTGCTCTAACAATCAATAAGCATTGACCATATGACTACACATAATGTGAAAGGCGTTTCTCATGTTGATGAAATGACAGAAAATTATCACCCAATTGTGCTATTTCCCTAAACTCTATGGAGCTTTTTAAGCGCCTTTCAGCACATTGTTTTGGTTTAATGGCCATTTGTTTTCAGCCACAACAGGCAGCTGTTTCTAGCAAAAAGGCTCTTAAGCCTACTGTACACTTCGAGCACTGCCAGTGAACCTAATGAAGCAATTAGTAGCTGAAGAGCGAGATATTTCCTTCAGGAGTTAATGTAGACCAAAACAGAGCTAGACTAGAGTAAATATTAGACTTATATTCGCCAGTTGGCCAGAAACACGACTCCAAATAAATGCTAATGTTGCTCTGTATCTGCTGGGTGAGTGAATAACTGTTTGCAAAAATGTTTGCCGTAACAAGTTTATACTGTGAAAATGTTCTGTTTACAGCTCGATCCACCGCCACCAAATGGCCAAAACAATAATAATAAAAAACTTAACTGCTCATTTCTCATATTGGTTTCATCTCTGAATGTCTGTGGCCTGGTGTGCAGGAGCTGAGGGAGAGGGTCCTGCGGGGAAAGTACCGCATTCCTTTCTACATGTCCACAGACTGTGAAAACCTGCTGAAGAAACTACTCGTGCTCAACCCTGTCAAACGAGGCAGTTTGGAGGTATTATCAGCATTTGCACTGTTGCATTTTCACAGTTTTTTGCTCTCCATTCACAAATGTTTTGCACAGGAGCAGGCTTGCAGTGGAACAGAGGCAGTCCTAATGATTTAGAGCATGATTGTTGTGCGTCATCTGGAAGCACATAATTGCTGCTGTTGTTAGTTATGACCCAGCAGAACACTTCAATTTAAAGCCTGTCAGATGGAGATTTGAAAACATTGTTCATCTGAGATCAAAGAGTGGTCTTACATAATTCTTTGATGAACACATTTTGAAATAATAAAACTTGAATCGAATTTGTTGAAGCACTGTAAGAAATAAAACGAGATGAAAAACAACATAATACTTAAGCATTGTGCTCTCACTGCATCCATGTCATCTGGGAGGGTTGGAGCTTGTTTCTCCTTTGCAAACAATATATAGGTGTCAGTTCATTTCACAATCAGTCTGTCCAGAGTCGATACCACCCCTGCACTCAGAACCAGGCTGAAGTTCAATAGTAAAGATTTCTCCACCAATAATAACCATTGATCACACTGTTGTTCTGCCACAGCTGAACTTGCGGTCAAAGAGATTTCATAAAGAAGTCATCCATTTCTCAACTGCCTGTTATGTCATTTACCTGGCCCCTTAAGTGCCATGTTGTATAGTGTATATAAATAATGTTGAACTAATTTTATGGGACGTGCAAAATTTTCTTGTTTCTTTGTTAGCAAATCATGAAAGACCATTGGATGAATGTGGGTCACGAGGAGGAGGAGCTGAAGCCTTACATCGAGCCTGAGGCGGATTTCAGTGATTCATCCAGAATAGGTGTGTCAGACAGTGTGTGTGTGTGTGTGTGTGTGTATGTATATGTATGTATATGTGTGTGTGTGTTTGTGTGTGTGTGTGTGTAGATGTCATGTCCAAGACTAACTGTGAATTATCTTGACTTTTGTCCGCCATCAGAGCTCATGGTCACGATGGGTTTCCCTAAAGATGAGATCACGGAGTCTCTACATAGCCAGAAGTACGATGATGTCATGGCAACCTACCTGCTGTTGGGCAGAAAAGCTCCAGAGGTCAGTATATTTGACTTACATTGTCTTGACATCATCACCAGTAGTTAATGCATTAACCATATGCCTCATCCTGAGTCTTTACATTTCAGTTCGAGGGCAGCGAGCCTCTGACTAACAGCATCTTGGGCCAGCGACAGCGACCGACCAGTGACATCAATAACAGCTCCAGCATTTCTCCCGCCCATCCCAAGGTCACACGCAGCATCTCGGCCAATCAGAAGCAGCGCCGCTACAGTGATCATGGTGGGGATGATGATGGTGGTGGTGGTGGTGGTGGTGTCGTAGAGAAGCCAAGTAAAGTAACCTCGTCCTTCCCAGCCCTGAGAGTGCTGCTGGCTGCGTGTTGTGTAGGGGGAAGTTGCTTTCAGTCACTGAGGATTTAGATACTCACCCTGCTGATGTGCCTCTGAGCAAGGCACTAAGCACCTCCAGCTTCACTGGTGCTTTTATATAGATGATTAAGCTTTAAAATATATTTTCCTATGGGAAAGGATAAACAAAGAACATTTTTTTCCTTGTGTTCGTAGAATTAATTTTACATTCATTTAACTGTTATTTGTACATCAAACCTGGACTAGTTTAAACTAGTTTGTTTGCTTAATGTGGTTTAATTTTCATAAACAGTATATTCAAATGCACAAATCAGTGACTCAACCTGACCACTGCATTGGTTGTGTAGCAGCTTCCTTTCTATGTCATGTGGGGCCATTGTGTCTGCCGCCATCTGCTGGCTGGCTGCTTTCCTGTAGCTCCCTCAGGAACAGCACCTCAACGCATGAGGAGGGAACAGCTTTGCCTTGTACCTGCTCACCTTGGCTTCTGTAGCTGTATAACTAGTGAAACTAATTGTTGTTGCAGAGTATAATATTTGACAGACTGGATGATGTGTAAATCCTGGCTTTGAGTGGCTTTTCTGGCACCATTGTAATGAAGACACTGTCCTCATCTGCTCTTTCTTTTTGTCTAAAAATCCTGGGCATCGGAGCTGTGGAATTAAGGGTGCCCTTGGTGGAAAGTATGTAAATCTGTTCCCATATGTGTGTCTCTCCCAGTGGGTCCGTCTGTGCCCCCGGCGGTTTCGTACACGAAGCGCGGCCAGGCCCTGAGTGTGGAAAGTGACCACAGGGAGGAGTGGGACGGAGCACGCCGGCTGGAGCTCAACACTTCAAAAGGAGACGTTCCCGCTTCACCACTGGGGGTGCAGGAGAGGAAGAAAACTACAAGTGCTGTGGGGGTGAGAAAGTAGAGGACACACACAGATACACATGAACAAATAGGCGTGGGCGGGTCCACGATGACAGAAAGAATTTATGAAGAAAAAGAGGTTAGAGCTTCACATTTGTGCCTCTTTCCCAAGATCATCTTTCATTAGTAGTTCATTTGAAATGTAAAATATGTCTTTTGGTGTCTTTCTTCACAAACAGACCAATGGATCAATGACTCGCAGGAACACATATGTGTGTGAACGTTCCTCCACTGACCGCTATTCAGCTATTCCCAATGGCAAAGACAGCAGGTAAGTAAAAACATATTCACACTAAACTATAGGGTGAGACGTAGCTCTCCATGTTCCCACTCTTGCCCATGTAATTTTTTCTACCTAATATTATTGCACATAATGCAAACCCTATATTAAAACTGAGCATGTTTTAGTGAAAGATTTTCATCCTCACATGCTAATTCTCTTTGCCCCTTGATCCCCAGTTTAACTGAGGTGTCAGGTAGCACCCCATCGACTGCAATGAGCTCTACACGACCTCGTCACACCAAGTCCATGTCATCGTCAGGGCATCCTTCAAAAAGCACACTGCCCCCCATTGATGACAACACAGAGCTTAAAGCCAGGTGAGCAGCCTGATCCTGCCCTCATCATCTTTAGTAACAGGTGATGAGGTGTAAAAGTCTAATTGTGTAGTGTGTAGTATAAATTACTTCTTAAAGTACACCGATGCGGATACGCACCATTTTTTTAAACATGTTCTCTCCTATAACCTGTTTATTCTGCAGCTCCTCTCCGCGTGGACCCTCCACCTCTCCGTCTGCACACAGTATTAGTACCCCAGAGAAGAACCGTTTCCCTCGTGGTACCACCAGTCGCAGCACCTTCCACGGAGCTCAGCTCAGAGACCGCCGCAGTGCTACCTACAATGGCCCCCCGGCCTCGCCCACTCTGTCCCACGACACGGGGGCTCTCGCTCAGCAACGCAGGGGCACCTCCACCGGGATCATCGGCAAGATCACCTCCAAGTTTGTCCGCAGGTGAGTGAAGACAAACGGCTGCACAGATTACACACTAGGTTGTAGTTAACACTTCTTGCACCAGACAGTTTAGGTGTTCACGCTCCCTGTAGCATGTTGTTTGAGTGTGTCAAGTCATCTTCTCTCAAAAACCACAGGAATAAAAATCCAACGTGTGTTTATTTATACTCCCTGAGTGACTAAAGTACCAGGATTTATGAGATAGTGAAAGGGATGGTTCAGTTTTGAAGGAATTCTTCCTTTCCTTCTCAGTCAGACAAACTCATGGATGCCGTTTTATGTCTCTGAATTATGTCTGAAGGTATGTTAGATGGTGATATTAATAAACGTTCCTTAATTACTAATCACACTGGATATCTGTAGGATCAGGTACTAATATTCAAATTAGGGAAATTCCAGTTTAGACAAACTAAAAAGTGTCCACTACTCAACTTTCATTGTTAAAAAATAACTTTATATCAAATTCCTCTTTACATATGAATCATGATATGTGTAATGTCTTATTCTAATATGTTTGCTTATGTATTTGAAACAGTATACTCTTGGTGGGCTCTAGTAGCCGTCAATCAGAAAGGTATTCAGTAGCTGAGCTAAGCTATGTTGAGATATTCTATTTAACTTCAAAGTGCTCAGGGAGACATTATAATAATAATAATACATTTTATTTAAAGGCGCCTTTCTTGGCACTCAAGGACACCGTTTTACACATTATGGGTCATCCATGGTATTGTCTGTGTCTGGTTAAAAAAAAAAAAAAAAAACTTGGTGCACAATATGTTTCGATTACTTGACCTAAACTTTTTCACTAGTGAAAACAAAGAAAGCATCACATTCTCTACCAGCTTCTTGAAAACAGATATGCTCTTATTCCCAATCCTTAGAGTTTACTATACATGCACACTGTTACCCTTTCCTGTCAAAATTACAAGCAAAGGATAGAACCTCTTCATCCATACACCAGTTAGCTCCCAGTGTCACCTTCACACTACCCCATCTGGTAGAGGCTCACGGCTTTCTCTCCTTTTCTCTCCGCATAGAGCTCTGTCTTTCAGGTCAACCCGGAGGTAGGAGAACACAACGCTTGCTGCACCTGTCCCCCCTCCCGTCCATAAAAAGAAAAAAAAAAAAAAATCTGTGCCCACTATGACCTTGGCCCGTGTTTCCTTAACCCCTTACGTACTTGCCCACCACACCACATCCTTGCTTACTGACACCCTTGTTATGCCGTGTATTTCCTTCCCTTGTGTCCACTGCCTCGAGAACAAACCTTACAGCTCACCAGCTTCTCCTTTACTAAGCCACAATATCTGCTTCTCAAGTCGCTGGCTTTCCTCTCCTTACTCTCCCCCCGTCTTCATGCTGCGCCATAAGAGAAAAGATCAGGCAAATTACTCAAAGATTTAGAACCACTTTTACGCTCCTTACAGATCAGTGGGGATTAAGGAAAGGTAGCGTACAGTAGACGGTAGGATGCATTTGGTTATTGTGAAGGTGCAACGATACTTAAGTGCCTCAAAAAGTCACAGTCACCTCATTGTGTGCTGAACCCTGATACCCAGGACTGTGGATTCTTTCCTGGCATGATGCCTGACACCCTTCTCCGTGTCCAGTGATGATGATGGTGGTGTTGGTTGTGGGTGGCTGGGTGGCTGGGTGGCTGGGTGGGTGGCTGGCTGGGTGGGGGACACGTGTTGACATCAGCTCGTTGGAGTAATAGTGTATTCCTGGTTTATTTCAGGGTGCCTAGTGAGGGAGAGGCCAGTGCCAGGACAGAAACACCAAGGTGAGTATTTGATTGAGATGTAGATTTCACAGAGAACCTGTAACCAACCTCTGCCTCCTTCAACGTCTCTCTGTCGTTCTCTCTTTTTCTCTCTCTCTCTCTTTCTCTGTCATCCTATATTGCGGTAGGAGCGTGTCCGGTGATACTAAAGAGGACGGCGGTCGGGACTCCAAGCCTCGCTCGCTGCGTTTCACCTGGAGCATGAAGACCACCTCCTCCATGGAGCCCGCCGAGATGATGAGGGAAATCCGAAAAGTTCTGGACGCCAACAGCTGCGATTACGAGCAGCGAGAACGCTTCCTGCTTTTCTGTGTCCACGGCGACGCTCGCCAGGACAACCTGGTCCAATGGGAGATGGAGGTGTGCAAGCTGCCCCGCCTTTCACTCAACGGCGTGCGCTTCAAGAGGATATCGGGCACGTCCATCGCCTTTAAGAATATCGCCTGCAAAATTGCCAATGAGCTCAAACTGTGACAGCAGATCCCAGTCTGTCTTTTGGTGAGTTCGAGTTACGGTCTCATCTCATCACTGGATTAGTGTTGACTTGACAGGACAAAATTCAGCACTGAAGGTCCTCACCATGCAGAATCAGGGTGGACTTGGCTGGTAACGTGCAATACTGGCCACGAATGTACTGTACAGGGTAGTGGATCAGAGAGATCTCGCAAGGTTTAACCTCTGTGACGGAGAGAGATAGCAAAAACAGCTAACCCCCACCCCCCACCCTTTTTTTTTTTCTTCTTCCGTCCGGCTCTCTGTCTCTTTCATCAGCCCGCTGCTCCTCGTCATAGGACACATTCATGTAACACATGCAGTATGCAACTGAAGATGACCATCCTGCAATAATGTTTTCAATCTCTTTTTCTAAATGCCTACTAAAAGATCTACTCCCCTCGCTGAATAACCATTAAAGTTACTGAAAGCTAAAATAGCCGCTTTTCCACCTGTGTTAAGTCAGTATATAGATCAGGCTGGAGTCCATACTAAAACTATGTAAAAAGAGAATTGTACTGTATGCATAACATCTGCAGGTACTGTATTGTATATTGATTTTGAGTTCTGTACAGAATTTTATTGTCAATACTGTCTTTTTTCATGGAGTTTGAGTTCTTTCCTAATATAATTGATGTGTCTTAGAGCATTATCCTTTCAGTCTGTGAGTTTTTTTTAATTCTTTTTTTTTTAAGAGCCACCATATGAAAATAGTGTTTTTAATTTTATTTAAAGAGCACTAAATTATTTTGTGGAATATTAAGGGATGTGTTCCCTTGCCTTTTATGTTATATTTTATTTGCCTACAGAAAAAAAAACACTAAGTTGCACCACATAGACTTAGTAGTAACTTCAGTTGAAACTGAAAATGTGTTCACTTTATTTTCTCTCAGCAGCAGGCAGGTGATTCAAAGGTCCTGCTGCTATTGCACAAGTTTTCCAGGGTGATGTGTATGAACATGAGAGTATGCACCTGTATTTCTTTCATGTTAGTTTGGTTAGTCCTCAATTACAAAAAAAACTGCAGGGTTTAAATTGGTTTCCTTTAGAAAGTAGAGGACAGGACGTCTTTATCCAAAGGACTGAAGATGCATGAACAGTCAAACAATCACCATCAGAGAAGCAGTTTGTCTCGACGAGCCTTTCTAAAGAGCCTGATTTAGTCCTGCCACCAGTGTGATTGTGCAGGTACTTGTGTATCTCCTTGCTTGTGTTTTTTTTTCTCTTTTTCTTTTTTTTTTAATTCAGCGGATTTTATTGTATTTATTCCATTACATTGTAATGTGCTGCTTTGTAGAATTGAGGCGTGCACTTTGTTGGAGAAAATAAAAAGGATTTTATTTGTTTGTATTTCTTTTATTTCATTTCTCATGTCTGCAACATGATTACACAACTAACTTCAAGACGACAATTTCCCTCAAGCGATGAAGTAGATGCGTTAGTGTGTATTGTTCCGCTTTGAGGAGTGTGTGTCGGCATTTCACACTGCAGCCATGTCATGCTAGGCGCTGCCAGCAGGGAG
Organism: Seriola aureovittata; assembly: GCF_021018895.1. NCBI lineage: Eukaryota > Metazoa > Chordata > Actinopteri > Carangiformes > Carangidae > Seriola > Seriola aureovittata. The sequence goes on from NC_079377.1 coordinate 13,920,626, forward strand.
CTCAGATGAGAACAGTTAATGATGTAAACCTTTATTGACTCTAAACAGCATGATATTAGTCAATAACGTAATCCTAATCATGACACAATTGATGTATTTTGCATACATGTTAGTCAAAGGTAAAGCATTATGAACAATATCCTCAGTTTTTCATCTCAGTTCCTTTAAATGTGAAAATAGTTCCACGTGTGCCTAAAATGTTTTTCATACTTTTTATGAAAAACAGTTTTTTTTTTCAATGCTTTAAACATTATACAAACCATTAATGATAAAAATGTAAGTTGCAAGGATACACAGGTAGATTCTCTCACAACATTTCCATTGATATTTTCCAAATTATAAACATAATTTTAAATCAGTCTCCTTAACAAATATTTATCTAACTGACATGGTCCCTCTTAAACTTACAAAAACTTCATTTACAAATCTTTTAGCAGACAAGTGGAAAGACAGAAAAATGTAAACATTTTGTTTTGGCAGATTTGTTCAGTTAAACACGTTAATAGGTTAAAAAGTACCATTTTGTTATTACTTTCTGTAGATAAATATATGAGATTACAAATGTATAAACTTTGTTGAGTCACATGAATGGGTAAACACAAAAAAATAACCTACTGGCCAATGCTAGATTTAATGGATTAATGAGCATTGATGTTGCATTTGTTGGGATGGGACGGCCTGAGTGAGGCCCTGGTCATGCATTAATGTCTTGACAACATTTTGGGTCTAATCCTAACTTGAGATCCATGCATTGAACTCAACATGTATCTCAGCCAAATATGTTTGGTTGGGATAGATGCATTCACCTTTACATTTACCATGCACTGATTTCAATAGAAGATTTTGAAAATGAGTAAGAGTAATGCCTTTCTCAAGTTAGGATCAACGGATGATCACTTTCATTGTTGCAGTGTATCTGCTGCAATAACCTTCTTTGACCACTAAAGTTACCAATAACCTATCAATCAGTCAAAAGAAACCAATCACTTAATTGCTCAGATCAATGACCAGATGCTCGTAGATCTGAGTTTTCCCTTTGAAACTGGAGGCTAGCAGGAACTGCCGGTTGTCTATTGAGACTGGAGAGAAGGCTCTCGGCGCCTGGATGTTCAGCTCCTGGAAATGGATAAACTCGCCCTTCTTGGCATCCCAGCGGTACACCTGGGTGAAAGAGTAATCGCTGCCCAGAATGGCGTACTGCCAGTTGCCCACAATGAAGGGCTGGAACACCATGGAGCCACGAGAGGGCATGGTCTGCAATTCTCTAAAGAGGGCCCCGTCCCAGCGCATCACTTTGGAGTCACCAATGAAGCGCGTCAGGCAGATGAAGAGGTCAGATTTGACCTGGAAATGCTTCACTGCGTAGACGTCCTCCATCTCCGGGATGTCGGTGCGTCTGTCAAACAGCTTGGTGCCTTTGTTCCACTGGTAGATGACCGGCCTCTGGGAACTGCTGGACAGGATCAGGTGAGGTTTGGAGGAAATCTCCATGTACTCCACATCGGTGTCCCGGTACCATGGATGGAGTGACTGGTGAGAGTAGAAGCCATTGCCATTCCACTTGTAGATGGTGGTGGATCCGGCCTTGGAGCTGTCTGCTATGACGAAGAAAGATTCTCCATCGATGCGGAAAGTCTCAACATCGTTGGGTTTGCGGATTCTGAGTATGTCGATGCCTTGAAGCTTAATGAATTTATTTGCAGAGGTGTCGCGCTTATAGATGTGTGAGCCACCAAACAGCTGAGCCACAATGATAAAAAGCTGGTTGTCAATGACCAGAGGTTTGCAAATCACTGTGGATGTGCCTGGTGAGGAGAAAGAAAGGATTAAAAACAACACTGCTTCACTTTCTCTTGGATACTTGTCTCCATCTAGTGGTTCCTTTTCCAATCTCACCCCCTTGCCATGTTACAGTTTATCTGAAATGACATTTACTTACTGTCAATATCATCAAAGTTTCTGAAGACCATCTCCACATGATCCCACTCTAGAAAGCTGCACTTCCCAATGAAGGGCTGAGCAAACACCACGTACTGGTCATTCCCAAAGGAAAACGCCTCCACCGATATGGACTCAAACTTCAGGGACTGGTAGGAGGCAAACTCTGTGAGAGAAACAAAAACACACTTTATAATAGCACTAAAAAGTCAGGGGATTGTTGATTATTGTATGAAAAACAAAGAGTCTTTTCTGCACTCCACCTGTGGTGATGCAGTCGAAGGACTGTGGCGCCAGATCATTGATCTTCTTGTCCAGCTGTGAGGCCGGGCCTTTACAGTAGATCTGATCCACTGTAGCATTGGTGCTGTATATCCACTCCACCAACCACTTGAGCTTACAGTCACAGGTGAACTGGTTCCCCCGCAAGTCTCTGAAGAGACAAAAAAAACCACCACACTAACCTCAAAACCCTCAATAGCTAACAGGATTGCTCTCAGCTTTGAGAATGGACTTGATGTTCAAAAGCAGCAGTCATGTAGGTCCGATCGCCGGCTTTGGTCTCTGGCCCTCGCGGTGTCACTCTGTGCTCTCATTAATATTGAGAGAGACTATAAAAGAGAAAACTGAACATCTTCAGTCGGTGATAGATTGCAAACTATCCCTCTTCCTCACTGTCGCATGTAATTTTAATCGTGTTAAAAGCACCAGCTGCCCACACATTTTTCAAGCCTTGGCTGAAGTCGAATAATGATACAGTTTTCTATATTTAGAAGCCTGTGCAGAACACTCACTGTCCACGATAGCAGGAATTATACTTTTAGTAACAGTGCAATTCATCTCTTTGTATCCAGATAATGCAGGATTAAAATTCATACTTACACTTTTGTCAAAGCCTCAAGACCCTTGAACAAATCTTTGGGCAGAGTCTCCAGATTATTGTAGGCCAGACTCCTGCATGAAAAAAAGGAAAAATAGCAGCTGTTCAGATGTACTGATCATAACTTCCCTCTTCATGCTATTACCCTAGATACACACATTCTGCTGCGTGTATGTTCATATCCGGTGCGGCACAAAATCGCACAAAAAAAGTGGTTTATGCATCGTTTCCTTGCAGTGGATTACATGAATGTGTCAAAGAGCCTGGGCACATATTGCCACCCTGGAGACTGATGGCAGGAACATTGCTTATTGTGAGTTTGAGGAAACATTAAGCTATTATTAGAGCTGCCTCCTCGGCCATTTTATGACTTTCTCTGCTACAAGAAGAGGGGAAAAAGGTAGATTCCGCTGTTGAGAAGGCTGTATTTATATTTGAGGCTGGACATTTTCTTATTTGTCGAAGAGAAATGAAGATGGGAGAATTTAAGATACTTTTACTTATTTAAAGTGTGAAGTCTGTAACCAAATGTGTATATGATAGGCCTTCAGCTACTAAGCTTTATTAAGCTGGACCAGCAAAAGTGACAGGATTTGCTTTATAATCATATTAACAGCTGCACAGCGTTAGGAGAAATGTCTATGTATGCAATAAATGTTGTACAATAAACTTTGTCAGCGTCTCACTGGAACAGTGCTTGCACACACCTGCACAATTGTACTGACACAAAATAACAGCACATTCTCTGCCTTCGCTCTAACTAAGCAAGTCCATTTTAAATTCATATTTTTGTCATCTTTGCATAGGAAATTACACACAGTTATACTTACAGATGCACTAAGGTTTTCAGTCCGCGGAAAGCATGTGGTGATATTGACTTGATTTGGTTGTTTTCGATGAACCTGAAAGAGGTTGTCGAGTCAGTGCACGGGGAAGGAGGCAATCTTGTGGGAACAGCTTTCCAGGAGAAATTTGGCCATATACTTACAGATACTCCAGATGAGGAAGACCAAGGAAAGCATCCTCGTTTATAGATTCCAGGTTGTTGGCTGTAAAGAGGCTGTGCAGAACGAGAGAACCGCAATTAATATTTTACTATTCAGGGCCACAAATTGGATAATAACAATCTGCTGTCCCACATTAGCAGCTGTATACTCTGAAAAACCTGAGTGTCTGATGAAAACCCTCTCCTTTGTTCTTAAGGGTAACCCAAATATGTCAAAGACAAGGATCAATGCTCCATTAGGATTCCTGCAGTCTTACATGTTTGTTTTGAAGGACACAGTGAGTCAGTCAATACTCCACCCAATGAGACAAGAGTGAAGGGGATTCCCTTTTCAAAAGGAGGGATTCCCCATAGATCATGCTCATTCTGAAACCAGACTTGAGTCACAATATACACAATTACATTGGACTACACAGATGTACACAAGACTTGGACGAATGCCCATTAGAGACAATACTCTGCCATGACATGAAAAGACATGTATTGGAATAATTTCCTCAAAAATGATTATTGATGAAGCTCCCCACTCTTACGGACAGCTTGTTTTACAATGAGTGGAGGGGGGTGTCTTCAACATTAAACATGGCGTTGATCACCTCACTGGGGACTGACATCATGCAACAAAGACTGAAGAACAAAAAGCTCCGGAGAGATTTCTCACAGGAGATGCAGGGCAGGCGTGTGGATGAAGCTCTCTTTCGGGATTTCAGTAAACTCAGACTTGACGAACGATCTGTGGAGGAGAAAGCACGACAGACAGACAGTCAAACAAAGTGTTAAGCTTTAAAGCACAGACTGCCTCATGCAAACACTTATCCCAGTCTGTTTCTTGGATATGCATTACTGTGCAGCAAAACCAGCAGCAGAGAAACACACGTCTGAGCCAGCAGGTAGAACCGAGCACGTTTGGTGAAATCACTGTAATGGGAATGTGTGATGAAACCATGATAAATAAGACTTACAGTGATATGACATCGAAGGGAAAGCTGCGAGGGATCAGTCCTGCGCTTTCGCACAGCGCGTTATCTTTGGTACATGTACATGAAGAGGGGCAGCGAGGCTGCTTGGCTTTCTTGCTGTCCACTACAAGTAAAATAGACGCCACCACAAGCAAGCCGAGCAAGGGCGATCTTCTGGGCATCTTGCGTGTATTTGCCATCCTTGCGAACCGCTGCGGGCACGACCTGCGCCTCGAAAAGCCCTGCACATGAACCAGGGTCTCCGCTGTGGCTCCTTTTCCACCGCTGCTGCTGCACTGCTGCCTGGAGGCCAAGCGACGCGCTGTCCGCTCTTGTTTATCTCCGTCAAGTGCCGCGCGCCGCCGCCGCCACCGCCGATATGGAGGTGATTAAACCGGGCGCACAGTACGTCCACAGCGCTGTACTCACACTACACCCCCAGACAACACATCTAACCTATGTCTCACGATACAAAAATAAAATCTAATCAAATGTGCGCGGCGGTGGCTCACGCTCAGGAAAATGCCAACTGGCGCTGTGACAAACACGGTGTGAAGGCAGGTGGGGATCCCAGCGGGAGCAGACGGAGCATCTCCATGCAAAACCACGCCTAGGCCTGTGATTTCAGCAAACGCCACACTCTCCCTGTCAAGCTCCTGGAGGATTCCGCCCAATAGGCAACGGAATTGTGTAATTTTTCGTGAATCAGCTGGAGAAAACGAAGCCCTGACATGAGCCAGCGGATTGCTGCCTGTGGCGCAGACGCACACGGGCTTTCTATGCGGGAAGCGGGTGGGAAACCCGAAGAACATTTATTGTCATGACAGAAATAAAGCTGCAATACTAGATCAGAGTGCCCCACTAGACTGCCAGTACAAAGCCTGCAACTGGTATTTTTAATCAACGCAGGAGAAATTCTTGTGTTTTTTGTTCTCATCATTTCGCAAATTTTGGGTTTATTTCCTGGTTTGTACGCGGTTTCCATGGCGACTGTTGGATGCAAAATGTGTGATGGAGGGGTGTGGGGAAGCCCTCCTGTCACCCTGACATCTGCTCTGCAAATAAACCCCATCCCCTCCCCCCATACCCTTCACGAACAAAGGACAGGTTAACAGAGTCTCTTTGCTCCCATCCTGCTTTTCTGCATGACATCATGTTTATTTCACTTCCCAAAGCCACATCAGAAAAGGCCCAGTCCCCTCTTTTAAAAAAAAAAAAAGTTTTATTGCTTTGAGACACTGAGACACTGCCCTCACAGTTTTATTGCAGTGCTCTGTTCTTCAGTGCCAGACTTGAGGATCCACTGGGAGCCCTATAAGGTCTTCTTCCTCACAGTCTCTAATTTCTCTGATCCCTCCAGAGTTGTAAGATTAATATGTTTACTCACTGTGCCTGGCAGGCCTGCATGCGTCACACCCTTGTGGGAAGAAACATGTGCAGGGGGCTTTTTAAAAGGTCTCTGAATAAATATATGCTGCTCTGGACCTCTCTCTCTGTCTCTGATGTGATTAGACCATTTGATATCCAGTGTCTGTTTACGGTGATAACACAATTTCCCTTGTAAAAAATGAAAGCAGGGCATTTGGAGGAGCAGGGTCGTGGTCTGGGGGCTGTTTCGTGGTCTGCTGCTGTACTGTTTGAGAGGGAAGGATGGAAGAATAAAGCTATTGCCAGTGAGAGAGATAATCTCAAGGAGACTGCTTAACTCTGAGAGGGGACATGTGGACATGGCGACGCTGCAGGGAAGGAAAGTAACAAATGTCTTTTTTTGCTACAAGCAGCTCTTGGACTAAATGGAGAACACTGGATATTATTGTTGTTCTGCAAGATGATGGGTAGTCTGTGTGCTTCATAAATGCCATCATTCATTACTAGAATAGAACACACACTGTCCAGCAACTATTTGGCCACAGCTATTGATGTTTTTGTATTGTGCCTGTGTCTTGTGTTTCTGACTTTTAAGGAACTTCCAGGATCTGTGTTACTTGTTACTTCTGTAACTGTCTATATAAGTTAATATTAATGTGCAAGACTTATAGCTAAAGAGAGACTTTTAGCAATATGAAATAAGTGTATTTCCATAGAAAACACTCAACTCTTTGATACACTGCAGGTTCTGTCACACAGTCCTCCCACATGGATTCCGACGTCCCCACTAGAGGGAAATGTAGAGCTGAGGTTGAGCCCTGTCACAGACAGATTGATTCATGAGCTGTCAGCTCTTAAAAAAAGCTACTGTGTCCACCTGAAGAGGGAGAGTTTCTGGATTCAAAACCAATATTATAACATCAGACTTTTTTAAAATCTATAATTCAAGTCCACATTAGTGGCTAAAAAGTTTTATCTTATACCTTTCTTTTTTTTTTCTTTCGTTGTTTTCTCTTTAAATTAAAATGAGTTATTGTTATAATGATTATTAATAGTACAGTTTTAAATGTAAATTGATATTCATACTATTCTGCACAACAACAATCATTATCTGACAACCATATTCTTAATGTGGTATAAAACAGAGGTCACCATCTCTCAGAGTGAACACACACTTGTTTTGCTGTTTGACCTCTGGACCTACATCTTGTCTTAATGTGTCCTGTCAGTCCACAAAGCTGGCTTACCAACTATGACGCGACTGCTGGGCTTTTGTAACTTAGATGCTCTCTGCTGCTTCTTGTATGAGCTATGAAGTTTACACGCCACCTGTCAGTCACCTGCCTGAGCCAGATGTATCAAAGGGATCATCACTTACCAACTTACCTTCTTAAATGTGCATAATTATATTGTAAAAAAAAAAGAAAGATCCAACACACAGCAATTTACCATCACTGCAGAGAAATACTGAGAAATGGAAGTAAATCCAAGTGTGATTTTAATAAAACCATAACATTGAAGAGAGAGGAGCTTTGGCGTTGAAGATACTTGCCCCTTTGCTCTATGATGCAGTGGGAAATTATGGATTACAGATGTGATTCCATTGTCTTGATTTTATGAGGATTTCATGAACCTTCGTGTCTCATTCAATCAGTTAAAACATAAGCATTTTTGTCCCAAGAATTGTCTTGTGCAATGTTTTTAAAGAACTCATAGTCACACTGTGTATCAGTACTCATTATTATTGTTCACTTGCATTCTTGATAACCCAGGAATTACAAATGATTGTAAACACTCATTGATTCTATAGGCTTCACATCTTTCATCTAAATCACAGTTAACATTTTGAAACACCTCTGAAGAGATAAAGTAGCAGCAGAGGCAGTTATTCCTTTGCCTGCGTGGGATTTTCCAGGGATATTCTCATATGATGCACCACAACATCTGTTAGCCATCCCAGCTGAGGTCAAAAAACATGTCAAACAGTCAAAGGTCAAAGGTCATGACTATGTGTGCATACTTCAAATTGCCAATAAACCCACGGGAAGTCAGACAGATGTATGTCTTTGTGAAATGCAGCATGCCACGAGGAATTTGTTTGATATCTTGTTCTTCATTTACTCTTCATGTAATCTGTAATTTTTAACATAATGTAGGATACACACCCTGACGCCTGTTTCCATTATTCATAAAGATGTAGCATGCAAATGTTTGATGAATGAATATGTGCAGTCTGAACACAGAAACCAGTTCCAAATCAGTGACACAGGTCTGTTGTAAACTTGTTAGCAGCTGATTAAAAGTTGATGTTTGGTCAGTCTTAAACCCCTCTTTAGCTGATCTCAGTAGTGAACATCATATATGCATCTGTGTGCATGTGGGAAAATGAAGCACAAAATGAGTTTTCAACTGAACTCAACTTGAAGAATGGCTAAAATGAACTCTAAATGTACAAAGCATGCATGATTTGAAAATAAACTTTACTGACATTTTTCACGTCTTACATATTCAATTGTTATGTATTTACAGCTATACTGGCATTACAGAGTCAAATTTCTTTGCAAAGGTTGCGTTTGCTGGGATTTAATGTTCTTATGTTAAAAAACAAACTCTTGCATCAGAGCAAAAACCCAATACAATAGGATCTGACATCATCATATCATCACAAGCTCTGTGCAGAGAAATCTGTCAGACAGGAGGAAAAGTACAACTTATCATTGCAAGAAATCGCAACATAATCACATAATAAATATATTTCATCACAATCAAACAAAGCCATTGCTCCTGTGCATGTTGACTTGTGACTCTGAGTGCTCAGTGTTTCCCGTACTGTCAGGGCCACAGGCACTCTGGACACGCTGACTTATGAGCAGGGTGGCAGTATTTTTACTTTATGTAAGTACGGGATTTGAAAAGGAAAGCCTATGGGCTCCAGCTGGCTTATAACAAAATCCAATTCAGTCAAATCTTCTTACATCTCCCACCCATTTGCCAGAGACATATGCTGGAAATTCTGAAAGCACTACTTGCAATTAGAAAAAAAAAAGCAACTAATCATTTGGTTTATGGAGCTTTTTCTCTACAAAATTTACATTTATTCATATACATTTATTGTAGCATTTATATTCTGAAAATATTACTATTATATTATATATATATATACTATAATATAATAGTTCAAACTGCATAATATTTGCAGCCTATTCTTTCTATTCACAGACTGTCCAAAGACAGAGAAAGTCAGCTAGATATCCTTATATATTATATTCAGTATAAATATTCATAATAAAATATAGATATGCACTCTTCTTAACAACTGAAGGTCCAGCTCAGAGGAGCTTTTAGTATATACAAGAGGTAAATAACTACTGTTTTTACATAGTATCACATACAAATTGTATGTACTTCATTGTGCCAATTAAAATAGTTATCTGTGTCAGAGGATAGAACTACATGTTAGAGTATATAAAAATAATACTTGTGGGATTTTTGCACATTATAATTCCCTCATCTGTGAACACATGCTCATGCACATACACACACACTGTACAAATGCACACGCAGGCAACCATCCATAACTAATTGGGAGGTCTTGGATGTCTAGCAGATGGCACACGTCTTTGACTTCCCGCCCTCTTGTGCTGCGAAAGGAACAGAAGAGAAAGACAGTGAGACAGCGGTGACAATGCAAATACACGAGCGAGCACGAGGGATGTGACGACGCGCTGGACTAACACCAGGTCTCACCTCCGTCTCCTCCACCTTCCAGCTTTTTCTTCTCGTCTTCGATGGCCTGCATCTTGGCCGTGTAGACATCTGCAAGAGCTTTCCACTCTCCCCTGTTGATATTCAGCCCGTCAAACATGGGTGTAATCTCTGTGTGGAAGCGAGAAAACTCCTGCAAACACAGGTACACATGGGATAAAGCGGTTGAATGATAAATTGGGAAAAATGCAACAGAAAGTATTCACAGTTTTATATATGTACATATTGAACATGTTTGTTTCGATATACACTCAAATATCTTTTTGTTTTTTGTCTTGGTACCTTGTACACAAAAGAGCAGACAAAATCAATGAAACCGCACTGCATCTTGGGAAGCTCATCGGCATGATTTCTGTCCATCATGGGCTGAAAGAAGAAGAAGAGATCATTATTATCAGTCTTTAATAACATATAAATGCAGACAACACGACATAAAAACATAATTTAAAGCTCTTACAATTGGCTGCTGATCAAGAACTGTCCTTTCGAGGTCTCCCTGCTCCCAAAATTCGGCTGCCACCATCAGGGCGACCTGGGACGCAACAAAAAAAACACACAAAAAAAACAAAGACAAACAATGATAACCAATGTGTGAGTGATGCTTTGTTATCATGTTACAAGTCTGAGGAAGGGAACACACCTTGCTCTGAACCTCCCATGGCTTCGTGATGGCAGACAGGTCACAAGCTGTCATCATCATTGCCCTGCAGGAAGTACAACACCATTGACGGGAGTTTTGAAAGAGAGCATCAACATGGAGTAAACAAGACATAGAGAAATTGTGACATGACAAATGCATTTAAGCGGCTATTTCACATGACGTATGTACATGATAATCTCCTTTCTGGTTGCGTTGTTGGAGATGTAGTTGACCTTCTCCTTTTCCTCTGGAATCACCTCCACTGACTCCACAATCTTTTGAAACATTGTTCTCTTCCTGAAAAATGAGAAAGATGTCGGATATTTTTTCAAAAGTCGTTGAACATCATTGACAGGCGTGAAAAGCGTGAGGTACTAATGTTGAATGTGGGACACACAGTCACTATATAAAGCAGTTCGACGGATCAAAACTCCTGACATTTCCTTACTTGAAATAGAGTGCGAGATCAGTGGCAATAATGCAAACTTCAAACAGATGCTGCACCGTTTCAAACTGACGCTTCTGAAGGTTTTGGAAGATGTTCAGGTTCTGTGGGTGACAGCAGAGGAATGAGGTCAGACAGTATGTTTTTTTTGTCTATGTCAAAACCACAACTACACTTAAACGCACAGGAATGTTAACATATAGGCACCCACCTCATCCTCCATCAGAGTCTTACTGTACTCAAGATGATGTCGCTCCATAACTGAGGTGCTGTGCAGTTTTGCCAGTGGGGACGCACTCCTACAAGAGTCCGCCAGAGTCAAGTTTTTATATAGTTTTTTTTTTACATTGCATTCAGGGTCAATTTGTCAACTAACAGAGACGTTTAAAAAATTCTTACTTTGTCTGGTAGAGATTGTTGGTTCCTCTGTGGTCAATATCGTGACAGAATCCGGCAGCAACCATGGCAAAGGCCTCGAGATCAGAGTAATACTTCTTCAGTTTACCTGTCTGTTGAGGAACAGAAGGGACGACCCTGCGTTATGACAAACAATAGCATAAATGATAGAAATAACAGAAATAGGAGTAGATGTCTGACTCACTAGCAGCAGAGTGAACATGGTTTGTCCCACATTGAAGCCGTGCCTCCAGTTGTGGTAGGTGACGTCGCGGTACCCTCTGCGAACGGTGTACATCCAGCGTGTCAGGGTCTGCATGACAAAAGTGACAAAACAAAGACGACTACAAATGATTCAGTTTAAGAAGTACATCCGGTGAAAGGGCTTGACTCAGAAACACAGAAGCACCACATAGACCCCCGCCCCAATACAAAATGTAATCTCGAAGTGCTCCTTCAACTCATTGCTGTACCTCAGCTGGGACTTTGAACTTCTCCACCACCCCCAGCTCAAAGAAGCAGCGGATACCACACTTGATGAGTTCAAGCTCTGACAGGGGGAAGTCACTGAAGCGGAACTCGAGCAGCTCCACGGTCTGGGCTTCGGGGATGTTGGACCTCTGCGTGGAGCGAAACACAGTCAGTCACCATGGCATCGCAAACAAACAAAAGCTTATGAGGAGCATTGTGGTCTAAACTGTGACATCACTGACACATCACAGCACGTACCAACAGCTTGTACATCGCCTTCTGGTCACAGTCCTCTGGTGTAGAGCCGAACTTCTCTTGAGTGTTCTGTGGGGAAATGACAGTGAAAAGGAGGCTTAATCTGTTCATCTGTTTTCAATCTGGTTGATGTCATAGCAGTCGAGTGTGGCGGCTGCCTACCAGAATGGTCTGCACATCATCTGGTTTTGCCCTTGTCTGGTACATGAGCATTTCCTGGGCAACATCTTTCCTCCACTCTGTCCTGTTCAGTTTGTCGTACGTGTCGCTGTTCAGAGTGGACCAGCCAAGGAACTGGGTCAGAGCCTGGTGACATGGGGGAATCAGTTTCAGTTTGTCAGTTTCATTCTGTAATTTCAGTTATATACTAGTTCTTTAACAAGATATCTCTCATGAATAAAATAATAAATACTCCTGTAATTAAAAAAGAGCTAGATAGAGTTTGTTTCCCGTACTTCTGTAATTTGTTCGTCATTCTCATCAAATGGTTTGCCATCTTTTCTGTTGAAGAACGTGGCAACGCCAACAATTTCTTCCTTTTTGTTGACGATAGGCAGGGAGAGGACGTTCTTAATCATCCATCCGGACTCATCCACCGCTTCTTTCTGTCCAAAGAAGCAAATCAATTTTTTTTTTCTTCTTGTGAACAGTGCTGTAAAAAACAAAAACAAAGAGAATTGAACTGAATCACTGAAGAGTGTCTCACCTGGAATCCAAAGTAGTCATCTCCTGCAGCGTTCATCATGTTGCAGATCTGGAAGATGTAAAATAAGTTTTTGGAGTTGAGCGGATCAGTGTCACCAATTATTCAACTGGAGGTATTCTACTCAAAATAATGGAGCAAAAGTGGAACTTACAAATCCATTCTCAGCCACATATGATGGGAGTCCGCTGACCAGAGCCCAGTGGTCTGCAGGAGGGCCGCTGAGAGTTTAGGGAGGAGTCAGTAACTCTGATTAGAGTACACTCTATTATCTAAATATGCATATAAAACTGTATGTTAAATCTGGACAGATACCCGAGCTACACTACGTCATGATACATACGGGATAACTTTAATCTCCTCTTTGTCTTCCAGCAAGTAGTCAATGATCTTGTAGAAGTTGATTTCCTGAATGTTTTAAACATTAAAGAGAGTTGTTTTTTTTAATGTTCACAAATTGCTGATTAAGAATAACATTATAATAACAACCTTAAGGCCTTACCCTGCCATCAGGTGTCTTGGGGCCCTTGTATGGCTCCTGTTCTCCTAGTTTTATTGCCCACTCATCGAAGAATTCCTGGTGAACAAAAGGCCAAAATCATGTTTCTGTGTACTTTATAATTAATTCAATGCTGCAGTATAAGTAGCTGCAGATAAAACTGCAGGTGAATTAGACTGTAGGCACAGTAAGCACTTTCTTCTACGCACCTTGTCTTTGGTCATGTCCAGGAGTCCCACAGAGTATCTCTCACACTTGATATATGTCCTCACTGTGTACAGGGCTTTGTGAAACTGCCTCTCAATATCTGTCAGCTCCTCAAAAACTTTGCTTGCTGACCACAGCAGCACCTATAGTAAGGAAAAGAATCAATGCTTAGGATTTGGTGTCACTCTATTTTTTATTTTTAGTGCAGCTGGAAAATGAACATCTCAGAAAAAAAAAGGAGGAAAAGAAGGAAGCAGTCAATTATTTTCAAAGTTATTCTTGGAAAAACTAGACTGGACAAGTGGATTTATCGTTGTGTTATTTCACCTGGCTTCTCCTTGACTCCACATCCCACATGTAAGCAGTGTGTGCTTGGAGAATAACCACGCTAGCAAAGTTCACATATTTGTTGAAGAGCTGTAATAAAAGAGGGAAGAAACAAATCGCTTTATGAAAGATACATGTCACATGTTTCCGCTCAGCACTGAATGGCGACATATTACAATCACTTTCTCTGACAAATCTTCGCTTGGATGACCCCTAGAGTCAGTGTCACAAAGAGGCCGTCAAAGAGAAAAATGTCTGAGCTTCTCCTCCCTAACAGGATTATATGCTGAGCTTTCATAACGGTGGTGACCCAAAGCACAAAGTCGAGCCTCTAAATGTACAGGTCAGAGACAGGAAGCTGGTGGGATAAAATTGGACATTTTTACCAAGTCAAGATAAGGATATGACCCTCATACTGATCTACTCACAGTGCCGCCTCAGCAGCATCCTGCGTGTCTCAGCGCAGCCAATTGCAGTCTGTGTTTGATTTTGTCCATGTGAGTCATTCTAGCAAACACACTCCTCAGTCAGTATAAATACCCTTTTATTACAAATGAACATCTTGTCCGCTCACCTCCTGATCACTCTTTGAGAACTCAGTGGCACCCTGTTTGTTGAGCGCCATGATGACACCGATGGGCTCCTTTCCACTGATGATGGGGGCAGTAACCATGCATTTTGTGGTGTATTTGGTTTGATTATCCACAAAGTCACTGAAATGAGAATCCTGGAAAACAACATAAAAAATACAGCTGTTAAAGGTTATCTGCCGATTACAAGATCAAGTTCAAACATGCAGAATATGGATCAGAACTTAGGTCTGCGATATGGTTTAACAACACGGTTTGATCACACCAGCAAATGATAATTAAAGCTGGTTGTGATTAATTACAATTGGCACCCCGTGAGCTAAATGGCAGTGCATCACTGCAGAGATTATACACATTGTTGGGCTTTAACGAGACAGAATTACAAGCTGTCACACCAGTAACACAACCTAGTTTAGTCCCTGTTTGTTGCGACTTGTATTTTCCTTAATGATTTATTTCAAGAGATTCAGTTAATCTTTTGTTCGCTCACCTTCTTCACATCAGCAACATTCTGGGGCCTCTTGGAGTGTGCCGTCCATCCAACAATTCCCATGTCGGTGGGGAAAACAATCTCTACGTTGGGGTTCACAAAATTTTTCTCAAATGGAGAATTGTGGGTCACATCAAAGAGGATTGTGGACAGCTCAGGCGTGCCGTTACGAGACCTGCTGCCAAAGAAGCTGCAGCGATCAGCCTGGATCAGCAGAGCGATCCTCTGGAGAATTTTATGCAGGGCTTTCTCCATCGGGTTGTCGCCCTGCATCTCCTTTATCAGCTCGAATATGAACTCAGCCTCCTGGATGGTGGAGACATCATTGTAAGAGGCTGGGTCCTTGAGCTGGACCTGGTTGTTGAATGCAGCAGTGATCACATCTGCCTTGACTTTCTTTTCGTAGTACTCCTTTGCAAACTGTGGATTGTTGTCGAGGAACTTCTCTACAGTGTCTTTGTCTGCCATTTTGTCCAAGTTTGGATGAACGATCCCTTCTGTAGCTGCAAAAAGATGCTCCCCTGAGATGCGTACAGCTGGATGGAGGAGGAGCAGGGCAGAGCGGTGAAGGTGGCCTCCAGAAGATGTGGCAGTGCAGATGCTACTGAGACATTTCCCAGCCTCCTCTGTGCACTCAGGACCAAAGATGCAGCTCCAACTTTCCCCCCAGTAACAGAAGGTAGTGAGTGGCTTACTGTCTAAGGGGATCCTAGGGGGGGACTAAAGACTGTGACGTAAAGTCATAAAGCCCCTGAGCTTTCTTAACTTGTAAATCCAGCCACTTGTCATTTTAGTGCAGCCAATCCCATCACAGGTAATAGCTGAGTTATGGCATCTACAGTATGACCTGCTCTTTAGAGGAGCGCAGGGAGAAACACTGGAATTACTTATGGGGGATTTCCTGAATCTGCATGATGACATATTGAGATCCATGTCTCATCTCTTCTCTAAATACACTATGTATACTTAGTTGTCAAAGTAACATTCAAAATACTATTGACTCATTTAAAAGTAGCCAACATTGTAGCAGAAAAGACACGCTGTATGAATTCAGGGGGATAAGGATAATAGCATAACAATAACACCAGGCAAGGACGGTCAGAGGAGCCATTGACCACTTAATAAAAGCTGTGTTTCAGTGTCTTATGTTGTCTGAGAAGCTTTGTATGACAGTAAGTGATTTGAGGACAGGAATGTATTTGAAAAACTTATGTTTAGCATCAGTTATGAATGATTTGATGTCATGCTACCAAAATAAGAAAAACAAGGAAGCCATCACAGAAGTGATATTACGATACAAGATGAAAAAGAAACTGCACCCCCGCTGGTCAATTCAGAACAAGTACAGACAGCCAGCAGTAATGTGGTCTAATGTCTAACTAACTCCTCCAGAGAGAAATGAGTGTTTATCTCACGAGCCTGGCTTTCCTGGGTTTTCCTGTGCAGCCACACTTAACCACTGACAGGATTATGTGGGATTGTTAACTGTTGTTTGGAGTTTAATTACTCTTGTTGACAAGCAACCTGAGTGGTGCGAGGAGGCAAGTTCTGTCTTATTCCAGATGACTAAAAAGGAAACAACGCGACAAAACAAGGCACTTCAAATCTTTGCACAAACACACTTAAAACTGAATTTATATTAGTCAGTTTATTGATTCATTTGCTGCCAGTTTCTAAACACCTGATTTACTCATGGCATTTTAAGGACTAAAACACTATTTAAAATGGATTATATTATTAGTGTAGATTATTAGAGTATTTCAGATAATAAAAATCTGTGCTGTTACCACAACCGACACAACAATTACTATTTGGCATTTCAGGGTAGGATTCATTTTTGTAGACTGAAAATAATTTAGTGAAAATTGCAATAAATAAATTAATAAATAAATAAAAGGGTAAAATTATTATTAAATGAACTATCTTTACAGTGTTAGCACTTTCAGTCTTAATGCACCAGCTCAGGAGTGCAACAAGCATGAGATCAGTTCATCTTCCATGAGAGGAATATGTGCGTGTATATATGTCTGTCAGTGTCACCAAAGGTGTGGAGAGCATGTAGTACACGTCATGTCACTTTGAATCCACTATTTGATGAAGCAATCACAATAATCATGGATGCATCCCTCGCCTTTGACCACTGCCACCAGGCTCTTTTCGCAGAGGCACTACAGCAGAGCCACAGCAGAGCTTACGCCAGGCATTCTTGAACTGACAGACAGAGTAGAGGATGGGATTGAGAGCTGAGTTGGCCAGTGTGAACGTTACCACCCAGAAGAACATGGTAGAGGAGATGTACAGGTGGCCCAGGAAGTTTCTGGCGAGAATGAGGAAGATGTTGATGAAAATAGGGCTCCACATGATTAAGAAAGAGAGCACAAGGACCAGAAGAGTGCGGAAGAGCTTCATATCCTGGCGTGAGACGTGGTACTCAGTAGACTCAACAACTGGGGGCTGACTGTTTCGGGTTCGGAGCCTTCGCCTACAACTCTTAGCAATCTGGAAAACAAATAATATTACATAATACTGGCATCCTGCACTTTGTGACATCATATGAGCAGCTACGCAACCCAATTGATTTACATGTGGATTTATATATGGGGTTGAGATCCTTTATGTTTGTCTTCAATGTGTCTCAAACATCCATAAAGTCTTTTCAGAGCTAAAATCAATGTGTGGCATCTCAGAATCCTTTTCTATTGTCTGCATCACGTTAATGTCCACATTGGTAGAACTGGTTGTCCAATGCAGTGTTGACAGTCGATAGTGCGAAGCTTTGAACCCACACACACCATTTTCAGCTTCAGTAATTAACAAAGCACATACACATCTGACAAAGCACACACACATCTGTTACCAGATTGACAGAGGCATGACTCATATTCAGGTACAAAGAGAAAGGTGAGTATGCCTGTAAATGAATGGGTTGGCATGAGTTGCTGAGTGAATGGTTAATGCAGGTTTCTTCACACCATTTTTTTTAAACATTATATTATTATTATTAAATGAATCATTATTAAGACAGTAAAGCAAAAGTACATATGTGAACAAAGTCAAATTGGGGCCAAAAAGAAAAGGGAAGCAAATATCAGCCATCAGTCTACAATGATGAGTCTAATGGACCCAAATGTTGCTTCCTTTTCATTTATTTCATCCTCTTTTCACCTCAGCTTCCAAGTTTTAAAGGTTAGGCTGCCAATATTCTATATTCTTCTTATTGTCAACAAAACCAACAATTAACTGATCCAACTAAAAAGTATTACCAGTGTAGCCAGAGCGTGGTGTAGCTGTGTGACATATTGTTGTCTAAAAACGATCAAAAAACTCTTTCTTGGAAAAATAGTTTTCAGGTAATCCCACATACCCCAACCTGCTGCTGTAAATCATCACTACAGCACCAAATGTGTATTAATCCACAGCTGAAAACAGTCCCCAACACATGCACAATTTACAGCTGTTTGAGTATCGTGCCCAGCTGTTTTGGGGAGTTACTGATCCTTTTTAAAAAAAATAAAACTATGTACTCATGGCCCATTTTTAAAGATTTACATCTTCAGTGGGAATGCATGGGTTGAAAGTTAAGTATATGCAGACAGATTTTAGTGTTAGTCTTTCCAAGGCATTTGTTGACCATAAGAAAAATACAGAAAGCGTTATTTTTTTGAAACTGTGACTGAGATTCCATCATTCTTTCAACTGTCCCGTCCTTCACTTCCTGACACTTTTGCCAGTTTAAGAGTACAATAAACCCACCTGTAATATTTTGCTGTAACTGACCACAATAATGAGTCCTGGGAGAAGGAAGCACAGGGCGGTGAAGGATACATTCCACACAATCTCTCCAGTTGTGTCAGGCCACTTGAGAGTACAGATATGTACACGTTCCTGTGGTGAGATGACAAAAAATATACAGAAACACATACATTAATAGCGGGGACAGGGGAGGAAGCTTTCCTTTCATCCATTGATTCATCCATACTTGCTCAGGGAAATCCACTTCCATCACAGTGAAGAACAAACTGAGGGGTAAAGTGGTGAGTGCAGAAAAGGCCCAGATGAAGACGATGGTGACGGTCACCATTCTGGGGTTTAGCGTGGGCACAGTCTGCAGCCGTAGGATTGCCTGGACCCTCTCCACACTGATGGAGGCCAGGGTAGTGATGGTGACACAGCCGCTCATACAGATGACATACAGCACAGTGCGACAGGCCGTAAACCCCAGCTTCCAGGACACGGTCCAGCGCACTGCCACTATCAGTGGGATCATGCTGACAAATAGCAGGTCGGCCACAAACAAGTTGAGGGTCAGGATGGTCTTGTTGGCCAGCAGTCGGCGTTCCCAGGTTACCAAGGCTGCAGCTCCCGCATTCGCTGCCACGGACACCAGGAAGACAATGGAGATAACCAGGGTCTCGACAGTGGTAGCCACTACATGATCAGAGTGGTGCAACTCAGAGAAGAAGGAAAAATATGTGAAGTTTCTCAAGTGGATTAAGTGAGTGTGAGGGTCAAAATCCATAGAGGCTGAAAAGATATTTAGATCTACGATGCAAACTGAATTCACTGAGGTGACTGCCAGATAACAGAATAGGGAACAGAAGCTGATAAGTGGTACAAGAGAGGAGGAGGAGGAGGAGGAGGAGGGCTGGAGGGTGGTGACTAACCTTTTTGATGCTGTTTGCTCCAGCTGCAACCTGTAGGGATGTCAAACATTACAAGATGTTCTTTGTGCTCTTATCCCCTGCGACCTGTGCTACTTCAGTGCCATGTTATTTCAGCAAAATTTGCACTTTTCTAACATCAAACACAGCTACACTTGCACAGTGTGGATTCTTTCTTGTGGAACGGCTCTTGATTTAATTACAACACGCTGCACCCTGTGGGTTAATCCAAGTTCTAATCTTCAATCTTTGCACCTGTTGAACAGTAATACTGTGTAAATGACAAATTAGCTGTTGAGATCTAATTAGCAAGACACCGCTTTTATTTACTCTGCATAAGATTACCAGGTTTACAGTACTTCCTGAGTAGTGATACTGCAATTGATCAGATTCTGTCCTACAAATAGGCTTTTCTTCTCGTGCAAACCCTGCAGGGGTTACCTTAGAATCTACCTTAGAAATATCGATTTTACAACTAAAAAACATCCTCCTTTCTCTGACAGTATTTTTGTCATGTCTGGTGTTAATAATAATCTACAGGGCTCCAGGTGAAACACCCTCTTGGCTGGCCTTGAGTTTTGCCTCTCAGACAGGCTAAGCTCATATTCTAACTTTCCATGAAGACGAGTCCATATGAAATGTTCCTGAAAGGTTCAGAGACTAAAGAGGTGTCTAAACCATATTATCACTTTTTCTAAGGCTGTAAGGTTAGGTCAACCCTTGGTGTCGTGTTCCCTTTCAAAGCCTCTGTCACTGCACAGACTCCCCATATTGTTGGTTAGCAATACTAATCCATGTCTTTAAATAGTACAGGAAAGGGATTTACTTACACAAGCTGTTTTGAGCTATTCATCTGGTTTGAAGTGCGAGACCTGAAGGGACACAGACCTACGGCAGCCTGATTTAATAAAGTATCACACAAATTGTCATTAGCTGTTCAGGTAGTTGGTCATTAACTGAAGTAATTCAAATTTTGACTTGGTAATGACGCTAGATGAAAAGGCAGGGAGTCACCAAAGCCAGTAAAATGTCAAAATGACAAATGTCAACCTCAAAGTGGTGCAAGAGGAAAGCTAAGGGAACAGCCCAAATCTTCATCTTTCAGGAACCATGAATGTACCAGTACCAGCAGTACATTAAATAGTTGAGATATTTCAGCCTGGACCAAAGTCCTGACCGACACACAAACATTGCCATCCCCAGAAATCAAGAATCACAGCATCAGCAACTGAACATTGTAGTTTATTAAGATAACTTGTACCTCTGGTTAAACAATATGGATTGAAATCAATCAAGATAGTGAACTAAATGAAGTTCGAGACCCAGCTCAGTCGAGACAGATTTCCAGGTGGTTAATCAGTTCTCGGTAGTGACTGGCAGGATACTCTGCGCGGCAGCCGGGACACTCCAGGTAACTTTCATTCAGCAAGCTGCCCTGAGTGGAGGATATCGGGCTCTGGGAGGGAGGGTGTGTCACTTCACACGAGTTGCAATCTTGCTGGTCTCTCTAATGCAGTAAAAATAGTCATCTGTCAGATATGGATAATAAGACTCTGATTCTGGCTCATCATCATTCTTAACCGACAAAACTTAAAGCTGCACTAATAAATATCTAGGATATCCTAGGATCAAATAACTGCAATTAGCAAGGCGTCACTCGTACTGACCAACTCACATATAATTATGATCTGACACTGAAGTACCCCTTAAATACAAGGACCCTTTTAGTCTGTTTTAGATCATTATTTTGGTCTTCTGACTGACAACTCTGCTCTCCTCAACCTTGATGCAGACAGGCACCTGTCAGTGAAAACATTCTAAAAGCTGCTGTACACAACCAGCTCAACACCTAAAACAGACAGACAAAGTTGGAGAATAGCAAGAGAATATAGTTGAACGTTTAGCAGCTGAAGAGTTGGATGTTGCCCTCAGGAGTAAGTGGAGATCCAAACCGAGCTAAAGGGAGAGTGAATATTCGGCTTGAATTCGTCAGGATGTGTAAATAAGCAATTGCTCCCCATAAAAACTTTATTAATACAGCTTTAAGTTTCAACCCGAATACTAATTACAAATCATGCCAACCTTTGACTGTTTTGTCACATGGCCTTCAGCTTTTTTCAGTGTCTTCAGGACTCTCACCATTTGCTTCTTTAAATACGAACAATCCTGCCTCTCATCCTTAAGGTCTTGTGAAGAAATGTTGATCTAAAATTTAAAAAGTTAGCACTGCAGTCAAAGCTATAATACTTTAGAGGTGTGGGTGGCATATTTTTCAGATAAAAGAATTCCTTTGCTTATGTGAGGACAGATTTTCCTTTGGAAAGAAAGCAAAGAGGTAAGAAAGTACGGCATGCCCTTGTCAAGCCTTCTCAAAGTGTAATTAACCTGTGCCATCATTAAGAGTTGGTGGATTAGCAACATCCCTCAATTTCAAGCTAATACTAAGGATTTATTTCAGCAAGGAGAATAAGTTACCAAATCTAAAGACGGTTCATACAAAGTGAGTGTGCCTGTCATACCTGTCGCTCCAGATCTGCCATCTTTTCTTGGTCTGCATGATGACGATTTAACATATACTTCTGAAAGAGATTTGCCTGAGAAGAGAGAAGTTTACTTTTGATTTGGTGGCTTTTTTGCTTTGTGTGATGAAGGTAAGATTTTTATTTTTCCTAGTCAGTGAAAAAAAAAAGTAAAACAAAGACATACCTGCAGCTCAAAGTTAGCTGACCTGCGCTTCTCTGCATCCAGTCTGCCCTGGAGGTGTTTGCTCTCATCTCTTAGCCGTTGCTCTTCATCCTCAGACCAATGAAGATCTTCCGGTTCATTTTTACTGCTCATTTTTGCAGAATGCAGCTGCTGCTTGAGCTCCTCCATCTCCGTTTCCCTTTCCCTGTGCCTACACATCAACCGGTCTGTCATCTAGCTGACTACCATCCTAACCTTCTCCAACTTTGAACGATACCATATAATTATTATCTTCTTTTTTTTTTCTTTTTTTTACAGCAGACATACCAGTTTTGCAATGTTATCACGTTCTGGTGGGTGCTGCTGGCCTTCTCCCTGAGCAGGTGCAGCTCATCTTTGGCTTTCTGTAAGAGTCTTTCATAGTGCTCCTGCATCTGGCGTATTAGCTCCTTCTCTATAATGCAAAGCAGACGATGAATGAAAATAAAAGTTAAAAAAGAGAGGAGGAAATTACACATTCAACTACACAATCAAAAGATGTTAGGTAGACCTTTACATATGCACCATGTAGTAATAAAACACGATTATGAAAATGCAGTGCAAGGCCACATACTGTCATAGCGGGCTACTCCAGGGCAATCTCAATATCTTAAAAACCTTATTGTGACAGTCTGTTGCCCCAGTGTCGAGTGCCCGCTGCCCACTGGCCCTCTGGCTCACCATCTGAATGCTCTTCATTGTGCTGCTTTGAGCGGGCCTGATTGGCTTCGTTCAGCTGCTTCTCCAGCCATAACATTCTGGCTATAATAGCCCTCACATAGGCCTCTCTCTGCTGGTCATATTCCAGCCACTGCTTGTTCTTCTCCAAGGCCTCGGGGGGATTTAAATAAAAGAATGAGAAGCATATAATAGAGAAAGACAGAAACAGAGCTGTGCCAGGAGGATGGCTCCAAAGCACAAACACTCAGCAAGACATGTGCACTGTACACAGACACACGTTCTTACTGACGAACCAATGCACACACACAAAGTAGAAACTAAAACAGTAGGTGGATTAGATGTTAATGGAAATATAAAAACCGAAGAGACCCTTTCAAGCTGTGTGGCAACAACAAGGAGCTTACATCTGTGAGGTGATTTTGGAGCTCTGTTATGCTGGCGATGGAAGCCTGTTCATCCGTCTTGGAGGCCTAACAGACAACAGTAAAATACAGTATAGCCTTACACGTATGTGAATGAACGACTGACCATGTTATGACAGTGTTAGGTTCTCTACAGTATCTAGAATTTCACTGTGATGGCATGCTCTGCAAGAGGAAGTTTGTTTTAATGGAGAACAGTATTTCTCCTCTAAATGGAAGACTGACATTTATAAACAAGTGCTGCCATCTAGTGGTATACAACTGATAAGAGACTAGAGGAGATTTGTGAATCAAACTCCTGAAGCAAGATTACCATAGACCTTCTTCACAGAGGACATTTTGACATGTCACAGCAGGAAAACCACACCTGTGAATGATAAAATTAATGATGGCTGAATTCCATTAATCAATACTGGTTTATTGGTCTTGATACTGTACATGCTGGCTCACTGTTTCACTGTAAGGGCTTACTGAGGCCCTGTAGCTTTTCCAAGTCATAATCTCTGCTTTGAAAATGAGCTATTATGTGCTACCGCTCTGCACCTATAGTAAAAACATCAGTTTTTACTGTGTAGCACCTAGTATTAATTGTAGAAGTGCCAAATATGAATTGTAAGAGGCACATTTATTTGAAAAAGTAACATCTGTTGTAATTTCCATGACTAAACATATATTGTGTATCTTGTGTCCTGCTTGTAAATAAGTACTATATATCTTATATATTTCCCTCAGTATAGCAGTCACTTAAACACAATAAAAATGAGCCCTGCTTTACCTTCTTCCCTGTAACTTTGTTCTCAAGACATTGACACCTAGTTGAGACGCTCACAATCTTGTTCTTGATTTCTTCCACCTCTCTGGCGGTAGCGGATATTGTCTTCATTGATGCTACGCCAGCCAGGTTCCCTCCTTTCTTACTGAGCTGCTCTAATGGCAAAGCGGTCTTCTCATCTTTCTCCAGCCTCACAGTTTCAAGAGAGAGGAACTTCTGCCAAGGGATACAGATGAAAAAGTGGTTTCACTAATACTCAGCTACAATAAAGCACTACCCTGAGTAAAGCAAACAGTGTAGATAGCTGCAACAGCTGCAGCATCATCAGGTGGAGTGTACAGTACAGAGTGAATAACCTTGGCTGGTTGATTCACCCTAGGTTAACACTGAGTAGTTGTTTGACTAAGTTTACCTCCAGTAGCTTGTAATGTTCTGAATGCTGGCGAGACAAGTCAACCAGGGTCTTCTTCAGATAGGCATTCTCCTTCCTCAGGCTGCTGACAACCACATCAGGCTCAGAGTAGCGCTTTTTCTTGAGGAAACTTTTATTTTTGGAGGATGCCATCTCTGATTCCTGTTCACAAATATAACTGACAAAATTAAAACATCACAAACGTCAGAACAGACAGTTTCAAACAGATACATTCTGAATGGGCCCAAGTGTTGCTGATATTTGCAAACTCAGCAATTGAAAGAGAAAGGAAAAAATACAATGAAAATAATGAAGAAGTCTGCAATAAAGTTAATCTTTTAGTGTTGAGTTCCTGTTGACTCTGTCAGAGAGGCATTGATTCAAAACTCAATGGTATGTTAACATAATTTTTTTGCAGAGTTGTATTTCACTGGATATTTAACTGGATTTATATATTGAAAGGTGTCTGCTGTATCTGAAATTTTCTGAAGCCTTAAAGCAGCCTTGAATTTTATAGCTCAACCTTTAAGCCAAACATGCCCCAGAGCTCAGGCAAAATGGAAACGTCTACTTTTCAATGACAATGATTCAATTCCATCGGCTGATGAAGATCGTGTGGTATGATCAGAGAATGGCACCTAAAGAGTCCCAAAAGTGAGACTGTATAGGCAACAGCAAATGGCTAATGTTAGTAGCTAGCGTTAGCTAAGTAACTAATACACTTACTCTATGAGGATAGGACTGGGTTTCAAACTGGATACAGGAGGATTTATTTTCTCAGCCAGTAATGCTACGTTATTCCACAAAAGGGCTAATTTATCTGTCTCACTCGGGAAGCTGTTTTTATTATTAGTCAATAACATCTACAAAGAGAAGATGACTCCAGGCAAGGTTAGCTAGGCTAGCTAATGTTAGCTGGAAGAAAAACAGTTTTAAACAATATTGGTAGCTAGAGTAAAGACTTGAAAAGTAGAACAGACGTTAAACTCAACTCTTTTACCTTTCTAAAATTATTGTTTCGCGATGTCCATTATAATTAGTGTTATTTCATATTTTGTTTCCTCTGCCGGACTGATAAACTGTTATTGTAAAATCACTGTGCGGTGTTCAAGGCCTAGGCAAACCATTCCGCGCGAAAATGCTTTTGAAAATAATATGCGTGCTTCAGTTTTTTTTTTTTTTTTTTTGCATCTTATCTTACCTAATTTAAAAAATCTGCTGGAAACTAAACTGTTTGCATATTTTACTGCTAACATCTAGATTAGATTTCATTTCCAACAGCATAGATAGGAGGTATTATCAACACGACCACCGGGGGGCGCTGCACTCTAAGAGAAGAGTGAACTGACGCTGGTTTACCTGGAAGGTGATTAGATTATAGTAGTAGTAGTATAGATAGTTCTGCACATTTATATGAAGCAAATTTTAATTGTAAGTATGGAGTATTTTTGAAAAGGTAATGAGAACGGTGGGCTATCCTGCACAGGTGACTTTTGAGTCTTTTGTACCCACCCAGACCGGGTGGTGTGTTTCATGCCAGTGAGTCATGTATGAGGCTGCCTTTCGGTATCCGCTGCTCTCCACGCATCTGTGACTTTCAGTTCCTTTTGTTACGGTGTCTCAGCGGAATATGATTTGTTTATATGTATAAATTTGGACTTGTTTTTCTTGTTTTGGACGCAAAATGCTGCGGGTGATCGTTGAGTCCGCTAGTGGGATCCCCAAAAAGAAACTTGGAAATCCAGATCCAATAGCTGCTGTTGTCTTCAGAGGTGAGAGATACCGTTGACTAACACTTTGGCTTTTTTTTCTCAGAAAACTGGTGTACGCTTTGTTAAGTCTTTTCTCTATCAAACTATCATATTTTCTGTCATCCTTTTGGTTTTGGACATTACTTTGCACTTAAATGTAGCAGCAGTTTATGCATCATTCCCTAGTGATTCATAAACAAAAGATTGCATCCTTATAAGGTCAGAATTACTCAGTCTCCATTCTCCAGAGAGCAGCTGCTTTTGGGGCCAGAAGGCTTGGTGTTTTTAAAAAATATATATATGAGATGCCTTCATGCATTAAGTGAGCCTATGTTCCAAGTTGTAAAATGCTTATTGAGTAATTTCTTTTTCGTAGGAAGAAGCTTGATTGTGTGTTTAATAGGTCTTTCTTTTTTAATGTGGTAAGTTCATCAGTAAACATGATTTTCCTTTGTGCTTACAGATGAAAAGAAGAAAACCAAAGCAATTGACAATGAATTGAATCCTGTTTGGAATGAAGTAAGTGGGGGGATTAAAGTGAGCTGTAATGTTTGAGATGTGTGACCCTGTTGATTTGTTTATTGACTTGAGAGCTGCTATTACCGTAATTAAAATTGCTGTATATTGGTGAGTGATTATAACTGTCTATTCCTTATAATTACAGGTGCTTGAATTTGATCTGAAAGGCTCTTCCTTGGATGCTTCCTCATTCATCAACGTCGTAGTGAAAGACTATGAAACAATCGGCAAAGATAAGTATGTGTGCCACAAGGATCCCACAGAGAAACTGTCACATTTGCATATGTCATATTGTAATTGTGTTATTTAATGTTCTGGTGAAAAATCTGTGTTGTCCTAAGCCACATAGGTGTGCTCATGACATTTCCTTTTGTTTTGGAGAGAGTGATAACACGACCCTCAGACAGCCTCCCAGTGTGACACATTACCAGTCTTCTGCCTTTGTGGAGGAGGACCTCTGAATAACAACCTCCCCTTTCTCCCCCCTGAAAAACCACACATGCATGTTTTACTACGTAGAGCAGGTAATGACCATGTTAAGACTTGCAGCGTCAGTAACAAAGAGGCTGTCTCCCTCACAAAAGTACTCCAGCTCTTACGGGAGGAATGCTGCCTTACAAAGAAAGGAAAAATTACTTAATTAACTTTCTCTACAGTAATCTAAGGCTTCCATATATGTTAATTATTACTCTGCTTAATGTAGAGTCATTAGAGTGCATGCAAGAAGGTAGATAAGTTACTCTAGTGACCGTTTGTGTATAATGTAAATTATTTAGAGGAGGTCACAAGGGGTGGGGGTGGGGGTGGAGGAGTGTCTCCCTCAGCCACGCATGCACTTCGATATTTTTCCATGATCGCTGTCTGCAGCGCCTGAGTTGGGTGAATAAGAGAGCCTGCTCTGGCTTGTCATTGGCACATCTGTGATGACTGATAGCAGTTCAGCCTGTAATGCCTTGCAAAATGAACTTTATACACAGCACCAAGCTGATTCTGGTGGGAAAATGTTCGACTGGAAACGCAGACAACATTTTGTGACTCAGACAGCCTAACAGGGGTATCTAGTCTGTGGTACCATCAAGATGAGCCACCTACAGCTGCTCAGGCTGGTGGAATCGACTGCTCTGTCTGCATAGCAAAAAAAAGTTTTTTTGTACTCCTAAATTAGCTCTGTTTAAAAGTGAAATGTACGTAGTGGAAATCATATCAGTATGTGAAGAAAATCATCCGCTGGCTCTTTCATTGAAGAGAAAAGTCAGCTTCTTTTTCTTCACTGGAGCAAATCCAAATATTTGAGAGTAGACTGTTTTCTAGTTTCACAAGAGAGTTATGTATACAAATCTTAATCTCTATAAACTAGTCCCTGCATGTGGCTTTTGCAGTGGCAGCAACAGTGAATTGTCATTCCAGATTTCCTCCACAGCTGACTCTGCTTTTCAAGGCACAACCCAGTGTTTTTCAGCTCCATGTAATCATAAGTAATGACACAACTCTCAAAAGAGAGAAGAAAGAGAGTGCCTGTGCATAATCCTGAATATGATTGTGCTGTTTTCATGTATCTCCTTAGTTCTACAGTATATTTTTACTCCTTTACGCTGGCCACAGAGCGCCCAGCACATGCCTGTGGTACATGTTAATTGTTTCCATCTCCCTAGTTTTTTTCTTGTGCGCTTTTATTTTCCTGTGAAATCAGCTGGTCCTTGTCATGGAGTAAAGTCTCCTATTTGTTCTCTTGAAAGATGCTGTTGCTGCTACACAATGGCTATTTCAGCAAGCAAGTGCTTGAGCAAGCACTTGGCAAGCGCTCAATTTTAACAGGCGGAAACTCGTCTGATTTTCTAGATTCATTAATCTCTGCATCAGTCTAACTGTGGAGTTTGCTCTCTCTTCTTCCTTGCCGTCCAGAGCCTGCCTGAGGACTACCCCAACAACCTGCAAAATCTATTGTATGCCAAGTGTCTGTAACATTGTGAATGTTACTGTACCAGTGTACATTATATAAAAGAACAAAAATTAGCTTTTTAAAGGCTTAGTCAGGAGAGACCCATGGGTTCTCTACTTTTTGATCACTTGGCTGCCCAAAGTGTACCAAATTTGTTTTTTTTAATCTCTTGGAATAGAATTTGAACGCAAAGTACATCTTGTGTACATTAATGGAGGCTGTGGGTACACAATGTAATCTTTGGCAATGGCATTTATCAGATTCCAAATGCACAGGAGAAAAAGCAATGAAAAACAACTACATTGCACCTTTTGTATAAAAATGGAGCTAGTAAACAATATGTCTTACCTTTGATATGCACTGCACAGGAATTTAATAAAAAACTTTAATAATATACATAAATAAAAGTTCCTCGGCTGTAAATTATGAAGTTTGGCTATCAGCTGTAGGCTGACATGAGCATCAAAGCCTTTTTGGTGAACATTAGACTTTTATTGGCAATAAATTTGAGCAGCTGTGGGCTGATCTTGGTAACGTCACCAGTGCTTTTGAGTCCAAATAAGGATGAGCGGATTAGAGTTTTGTGGTCAAAGGTCAAAGGACAAGCTGACCTCACAAAACAAATTTTGTCCTTAACTCAAGAATTCATACTCTAATTATGAAAACATTTCTCACAATTGTCTAATTGCATAAAATGATGAAGTGATGACATTTTATATGCAGAAGGTCAAAGGTCACCATCACTGTGACACCATACATTTTTTAGGGGGGGCATTTTTGCATTTATTTTTGATAGTATAGTGAGAGATTGACAGGAAGGTCAAGGAGAGAGAGAGGGGATGACATGC
This sequence comes from Seriola aureovittata, assembly GCF_021018895.1. Classification (NCBI taxonomy): domain Eukaryota; kingdom Metazoa; phylum Chordata; class Actinopteri; order Carangiformes; family Carangidae; genus Seriola; species Seriola aureovittata. The sequence continues at coordinate 13,950,294 of NC_079377.1, forward strand.
AGCAAAGGGCCGTGGGTCGGGTCAAACCCATGGCCACTGCAGCTAGGACTAAGCCTATGTGGTACACGCTACCAGGTGATCCACCAAGGCGCCCTCCTGTGACACCATAAATAACACTTTTCTGGCCATTATCCAATGCTGTAACTCAGGAACAAAAGGGGAGATTGTGACTGGCCTGCAGAGACATTCAATCGTGAGGTTGTAATTCTAGTTTTAGAAATGAATGTTTATTAGGGATCAAGAGGACCGTATGGCTTCCATTTGTGACCTCAAATAATCAGTGAATTTAAAGTGTGATGTACTTATTTGGTTTGGGATGATTTAGAAAATCCCCAATGTGTTGCAATCCATAAGGGTTATTAATCACAGTTGCTACATCACTTCTGTTTGGTACACGAAGTAACAGGTTAGGTTTCGTTGCTCCGTGTGTCATAATATGTGAAGAAGTGAAATTGGGAAGTGGAAACCGCCATTTATAATAATTCCTCTGTATGATAACTGTTTAAAAGTTTGTCACAGATTGTGGAACCGAAGCATCCTCCATATTGTTCCTTTTACTAAGTTTCATTGGTCCTTGCTGCCCTTTCAAACAAAGTGCTCCTCTCCAGCTGGAATGTTTCATTTGTTGATGTTTTCTATGATTGTCTGAACCAAGGAGCATGTATGTGTTTGCTTTTCAGGTTCATTGGCTCGGCAAAAATCTCTCTGAGAGACTTGGCCAGTGGTCAAGTGAAATCCCTCCCATCCAAGAATGTGCCCTTGATCAACGAGAAACAACAGGCTATTGGGGTGAATAACATTATCCTAATTATCCCTTCCATGCACTGACACTTTTGCAATTTTATGACAGCAAAATCAGATCAGCTAAAGCACCTTCAGCTCTAGCAGTGGTGATGATGATGCCTGGTATTTGTATAGCTCTGCAGGAAGTAACTGAATTTGCTAAATCACACGATAGGTCATTTGGTATCAAACATATATAGTAGAGATGATAATGCTAATTGAAAAAAACATACTTTTTTTCAGGCGAACATTAATTTGCTTATTGGCTATGATCCACCTGCCAACGCTACTCCAAACCTGAATGAGCAGCCTGATAGAGACATGTCTCATGTGGATGCTGGTAAGTAGACAGTTAACCTAACAACAACACACTGATCCATGCACAGAAAACTTTAACTGTCTTTCAGCTAAGTGCAGTACATTCTTGGGTGCCGTTATTGTTTATCATAGATGTGCTTTACTATTACTGGAAAGCCTTGTAAGTTTTGAAGTGACCCCTAACAGAAACAAACATGGTTTTTGGTCAGTGTTTGGTGTTTATGTTGGATACAAAACAAGCTGAGAAAACAGTACGATGGGTATTTGGAATATTAAGAATGTTTTTGATAATTATGATAGGAGGCAGTGATGAGGGTGATGAGGGGGAAGCGGACATGGACGGCGGAGGAGGTCAGGGGGAAAGTCCGGTTGGTCCCACTTCTACGAACCAGCCTGGGAAACCCAACCAAAAGCCAATCCGTCTCAGCCGTAAGAGACACAGAGCCCTGGCCAATAAGCCTCAGGACTTCCAGGTATTGTTTGAGTTTTGATAACTCTGTTTCTGGATATTCACAAGTGCCAGTTTCAAAAGGAATTCTTATCATTAATCCCATGACTGACAGCAGGTTTCACCAGTGTAAATACACACTGAAGGCCGGGATGGTGAATTATAACATTTATACCTCATGTTAGAGAATTGCAAACATGTGAAGACCCTTCTGTTATTGCATCAGGTCAAACAACACATACACAACATTTTTTTCTTTAGAAAACAGGAACAGCTTTGTGCTTGTATGGAACAAGTTGTTCTTCAACCCAAATGAACTAATGCTACCTTTTCAAAAAGGATCCATATAAATTGTCTCACTGTTTGTTCAGCTTGTTTCACTATTGCTTGCTATGTCCAGATCCGTGTTCGAGTTATCGAGGCTCGACAGTTACCTGGCAACAACGTCAAGCCAGTGGTTAAGGTGAATGCGTGCGGACAAACTCACAGGACTAGAATAAGAAGAGGAAATAACCCGTTTTTTGATGAGGTAATAAGTCCATCACTACACAAAAACACTTCCTGTCTTACAGTAGAAATGGAATAGTGATCACTTACTTGTGCCTTTTACCTTGCTTGTCTGTTTCATTCTTTGCCACTTAATCCCCACCAGCTTCAATAACCCCCTGAGATATTTCTCTCTTTCATTGGCAGCGCTGATATGATAGTGGAGCTTGCAGCCAGTGTCCTCAGCTTTCTCCTAAATCTAATTCACCTCATATCCATTTTTTTTCTTCTCTCAGCTTTTGCCAAAGCATAAACACCTCAGCTTAAGCAATTGTAAGTCCTATAATGTTTGTGACTATCACGATAACAGTGCGTCTGACGTCAGACTGTATTGTGCATCCAGTGACATCAGAAATAATCAGTAACTCATAGCTTTTTTTTCTGTCCCTCAGATGTTTTTCTACAATGTTAACATGCTCCCTTCAGAGCTGTTTGATGAGAGCATTAGTCTTCGGGTGCGTAGATCATTCTTTTTAATGCAATTTCTTTTGTAAAAATTTAATTATCATCCATGACGTGCTTTTAAAATCTGAATTTCTGCATCTGAACCTGTAGTGCTGCATTTTCTTGACAGGTTTATGACGCCTTCTCCCTCAGAGCTGACAGTCTAATGGGAGAGTTCAAGGTATGCCAATTCAAGCTCTTCTTCTGTCTTTATCTCTGCTTTGTTTATTCCAGGATTTTCCCATGTAGTGATTTATCACTCAGTAGTAGAGACCTGGTCAAGCATAGATGTGGCTTTTATCACCGGCAGGCTGGCTAATGTTAATTTTTTTTTTGTTTACCCAGTTGGATGTTGGCTACATCTACGATGAACAAGGTCAGTCTTTCCATGTGAAATGCATACTGTGTAAAAAAAAATTAAGATTTGTTTGTATATATTATAAGTAGGTATTTGAACATGTTGAATATTATACCATGTCCAGGTCATGCCGTAATGAGGAAATGGCTCCTCCTGAGTGATCCTGATGACTCCAGCTCAGGGGCCAGAGGTTACCTGAAAGTCAGCATAATAGTTGTTGGCACTGGAGATGACCCACCGGTACGAGTAACCTCTTAGTCACCATCAAATTCCCCTTTACTAGACGCACAGTATAGATTAGTACTGAAAAAAACATTACACACTCTCCTCTCCTCTCCTCTCCTCTCCTCTCCTCTCCTCTCCTCTCCTCTCCTCTCCTCTTCTCTCCTCTCCTCTCCTCTCCTCTCCTCTCCTCCCTTCTCTTCTCCTCTCCTGGGTGCAGCGTGAGAGGAGAGAGATAAGTGAGGAACAGGATGACATAGAAAGCAATCTCTTGGTGCCAGCTGGTATCACAATGCGATGGGCTACTCTGAGCCTTAAAGTCTACCGTGCTGAGGATATGCCTCAGAGTAAGTGACTTATAAGTTCATAAATTTCTGCATTCCCTGGAGTGTAATGCAGTCAAATCCCTGCAAGAAACTCCTATTTAGGAACTACTTTATGTTGCAGTGGATGACGCCTTTGTTCATACGGTAAAACAAGTCTTTGGAGGAGATGGAGAACGGAAAAACTTGGTGGATCCATATTTGGAAGTCAGCTTTGCAGGGAAAAAGGTATTTCATTTTTAATAAAAATAAAAAAATTTTAATGTTCTTATTGTGTGAATATTGTTGATTTGCAATCATATTTTCTGTTTTAGCTGTGCACCAAAATCATTGAGAAAAATGCTAATCCAGAGTGGAATCAACTCGTCAATCTCCAAGTCAAGGTGCGAAAGAAGCATATTAAGAGGTATCTTATGAGCTTGATTCAACATTTTAATCTTCAGCACAAATTAACACGTATTTCTGCCCCTGTAGTTCCCGTCCATGTGTGAGCGTGTCAAGCTGACTATGTATGACTGGTAAGAGCTAAAAATTCATCCATATACACATGCACAAGTGACTGAGAGATCACAACCATTTTTGACATGTCAATGTACTCTTGGCAGGGATCGTCTAACCAGGGATGATGCCATAGGAACAACGTTCTTGAATCTGAGCAAAATGTCTTCTTCTGGTGGAGAGATTGAAGGTAATCATGTCATGGTTTGAGAAGTAAACTCCTGCCTCCGCCTCCATTACAGTAACATTACAAGTGTCACAACCCTATGCTTCTGTTTGTACATCTATCTCACACACCTTATTGTTGTATAGGCCAGGTCGGTTTTTAAACAGAATGTCTGTGTTTTACAGACAGCACCGCAGCATCAGAGGTTGGTTTTCTTCCAGCTTTTGGGCCTTGCTATGTCAATCTGTATGGGAGCCCAAGAGAATTCACTGGCCTGCCTGACCCATACGACGAACTCAACTTTGGCAAGGTAAGACTACCCTACCAGCTCAGTGCTGAGGGTTCAGTGCAGAGTATAGACACGGGATATTTAACCTTCACAAATACATGTGCATGTGTAGACGTCCACATTAGATTTTTGCATTTGGATGTGTTGCAGGGTGAAGGGGTCGCCTACAGGGGCAGGGTCCTTGTTGAGTTGTCCACTCAGCTGGACGGAAAGATAGACAAAAACATTGACGACATCACCAGTGATGACATCCTAGTGGCACAGGTATAGAATGCACACCAGTCATACTGTAATTACTGTTGGATCCATATATATTTCATTTGTATACAGAGCCCGGGGAAAAGGGGTTTTGAATCAGTAGGTTGTCATACTCTATATTTCTTTATCATTCTTTTTCTTCCAGTGTTATTACAGCGTGGGTTCTCAGAATTTCCCTAGAAAAATATCACTGACAAAAGAGGTTTTTGTTCAAAAACAGAGACATGATACATTTAACTGAGATAGAGAAAGAAAAGAAAACAACAATATTTCTCTCTTAACCTCTAACACTGCCATATCTTCTTTTAACTGAGTGCAGAAATACCAGCGGAGGAGGAAGTACTCTCTATGCGCTGTGTTCCATAGTGCCTGCATGATCCTAGAGCCAGGTGAACCAATTCAGTTCGAGGTCAGCATTGGTAACTATGGTAACAAGCTGGACTCCACTTGCAAGCCCCTCGCATCCACGACCCAGTACAGCTTTGCTGTGTTTGATGGTACGAAAAGAAGAAGTCTACAAGAATTCAACAAACTGCTCTGAACTTTATTACATGTTATAATCTAGGGTGTTTTAACTTATCATGGCCCATGACCAGATTATTAGGCTCTTACATTTTTAATGACACAAGCAATTAGACAGAATAACTGCTGTGTAATTGTGTACATTTAAGAATGGCGTATTTTCTTTAGGAGCATGAAGCAACTCCAAATCCACTATGTAGTATCAACCCTGTTAAAGATAAAAACAATTACCAGTGGAATATACAGTATAATTAGAACTCTACTGTAACTGGACATTGGACAGTTCTTTATTAAAACTGTTTATCACACTGCAGATAATAACAACCATATGGACAGCAAATTTTAGTATGTGGTTAACCCCAGAACTTGTATTTACAATGACTGGGTATATTTATTTTGTATCCCACAGGTAATCACTACTATTACCTGCCGTGGGCTGACACCAAGCCGGTAGTGATTCTCACTTCATATTGGGAAGACATCAGCCACCGTCTGGACTCTGTCAATATTCTCCTCTCAATCGCTGAGAGACTGGTGAGAATGGGTCACAGTGATTAGCAAAGTGTTTGCCTAAATATTGCACATCTACACATATAGTATGACTCAATAATCTCCTTTTATCTGTCTTTGTGATTCATTTTAGGAGTCCCACCTGACTTCTTTAAAAACAGCCATGTTAGCCAAGGTGTCTGAGACACGTCTGGTAGAGATTTGGCTCAAACTCATCAACCACATGATTGAGGATCTTGACAGGTAAGACAAATCCTACACTGGTGCAGCTGCATCAAGTAATGCTATAATGCAACTTATCATTAGATAACTGTAGTGTGTAAATACATGCATACAATACAATACATTTGGCAATACAGGTGGCGGTTTGGGTTGAATTCTGTTGTGGTCTGACTTTGTCTCTGTTTTGACAGTTTCCAGCTTCCAGTGCTGGAGGGCGAGCCCAACGTGACTGCACTGGACCTCCAAATGAAAAACCTGCGTGATGCTGCCATAGACAGTATCAAAGAGATGGCCAGTCGTATGAGAGAAGAGGCCACAGATGTTAAGAGTACTATTGTTGACATTGAAGACTGGTTGGACAGAATCAAGAAGCTGGCAGAAGAGGTCAGGAATTTCATGGTTGTTATGTAGTTAAAAAGATATGACTGAAACTTTAATTATGTAACAGAAATGTTATGTGTCTCCATCAGCCTCAGAACAGCATGCCAGATGTGATCATCTGGATGTTGAGAAGAGAGAAACGGGTGGCTTATGCCCGAGTCCCAGCCAACCAGATCCTGTACTCCAACTTCAGTGATAAGGCCTGTGGCAAACACTGTGGAAGGACCCAGACAATCTTCATGCAGGTACGAGACTAATCAGCATGCATACATACATAACACATAATATAAATGTCACTTAACTAAAAAGATAACTTTTGATTTGTCAGTACCCCATGGACAAAAACAAGGGTGTGAAGATCCCTGTTCAGTTGCGAGTCAACATGTGGTTTGGTCTCTCTGCCAATGAGAAGAAGTTCAACAGCTTCTCAGAGGGGAACTTCAGCGTATATGCTGAAATGGTACAGTAGTTACACAATAAATTTTTTCAAACATACATACACACATTTCAGATTTTAGCTTTCTGGTCTTTGCTATGCTTTGTGTAGAATATTGTTCCCAAACAAAGATGTTTTCTCTCTGCAGTATGAGAATCAGGCTCAGGTGTTTGCAAAGTGGGGAACCACCGGACTGGTTGGTCGCCATAAATTCTCAGATGTGACTGGAAAGGTGAAACTCAAACGGGAACGCTTTCTGCCACCACGTGGATGGGAATGGGAAGAAGACTGGTTTGTTGACCCCCAGCGTTGGTAAGTTTGAGAAGTTGAGAAGAAGAAGTATTATTGAGAACCTCTAAACTTTATCACAGACACACACACACACACACACACACAGACACGCAGCCCTTCGTGATTCATGGCTTGTACAATTTTAAGTACAAACATCCTGTTATCACTGTAAAATTGAACACGCTCCAAAATCCTGTTCATTTTTCAGCCCTATTCTCTCTTAACTGGAAGTAACGTTAATGAGTGCTTGTACCACAGTTTGGACCCAGATCATAAACACAATTACAGGAAATGTAAAAGAATTTCAGCCAGTGTTTTAGTTAAAGGAGGTCTCCTTCCCCCCCTGCCTTTGTGCCACCTACTTCTGAAGTGCTTACATTAGCCGCTGAGACTCATGTAAATAATTTTAGCTCTCGACCTCGGTCTTCCTGAATTGTTTATCATGGTCCTGCATAGCTACTGTCTGAGTCACAAAGCTTCTCACCAATCTGTGTGCTGTGGTGGTGTTTTCTACAGCCTGCTAACAGAAGCAGACGCGGGCCACACAGAGTTCACGGATGAAGTTTTTCAGAATGAAACGCGTTTTCCCGGTGGCGAGTGGAAGCCTGCTGCAGAGCCCTACACAGACGTGGTACAACATGCATACATACACACATTTACCTTTTGGGACACTGTGTGAAAAATGCGGGTGAAGATAACAGGGCAAAAGCCTCAGTCTATTCATGCTTGTTTCCAATGTTATCAGTTTCTTTTGTGCTATTATGTACTCAGGACAAATGGTTTGTTTTGTGGTTAGATTGACGTGAATACGGCTCAGTGTCTGTCTGGTTTTGATGTGTAGTCTCCATTAGGGCTGCTTCTAATGGTTATGGCATTACTTTGGGAACTGTTTCTGAAAGATTCTCCAAATAACTCAAACAAGCAAATAGTAATCAATATTGAAATGAATGAGTGTCTTTGTTGTGTAGAATGGAGAAAAGGCTCAGAGCCCAGGAGGGTTTGATTGTCCTCCTGGATGGACCTGGGAAGATGAGTGGAGCTTTGACAGCAACAAAGCTGTAGATGAGAGAGGTAACATGAACACTAAAGCAGAAATATGTTATCAAAATGTTCATGTTTGAAGTATTGCGTTTCCAACACGATCTGTGTGTCTTTTGGCATCAGGTTGGGAATATGGGGTTACCATTCCTCCTGATGATAAGCCCAAATCCTGGGTTGCAGCAGAGAAAATGTACCATGTCCATCGCAGGAAGAGACTCATAAGACCGAGGAGGAGGATGTCCGATAAAGTGGCTGCTACTGAGGTGAAGAAGCGGTAGATGGGAAAAAGAGTAGATATGAGAGATGTTATGATCGTAGGTTCTTATTCCTTTCTTGTCCTTGTCTCTTCCACAAGCGACGAGAACCGGGGGAAGGCTGGGAATACTCTTCCCTGATTGGCTGGAAATTCCACAGGAAGGAGCGCTCCTCTGACACGTTCCGCCGCCGCTGCTGGAGGAGAAAGATGGTCCCATCAGACCGCATTGGGGCCTCTGCCATCTTCAAACTGGAAGGGGCATTAGTGAGTCTTGCTTAACTCCACTGAGTAATATTGATAAATATAAGCTGTATTCTTAAATGCCCTCCAACAAGGCCATTGTCCTGGCAACAAGAGTTACTTTATGCCATGTGAGTCATATCCTCTCATTATTCATCTGCATGTGCCTTTTCCTGTCCAGTGTGGGCAAGCAACTCAGGAAGTTTTGATTTAGTTCAGCTCTTTCTCTTCAAATTAGATTTTCATTTTGCACAGATGTTTGTTGTAATGTGCTCCTTCAAGCACCTCACCCTGCATTTTGTTAATTGACAGGGTGTTGACGTTGACGAGAAGGCCAGTAAAATGGATGCAGCCAAAATATTCGGTGCCAACACACCCACTGTTTCCTGCCACTTTAGCCGTGAGTAGACGGGTCAGATAAAATCAATTCCTGGTCACAGACCTTAATGAAAGGCTTCATGTTGTTTCTTTAAACTTCCTGACTGGTCCTAATTCAAGATAACATTGAATCATGAAGTCTGCAAGTCCTGGAAAATTATGTGCCCCTCTAATCAGCAGTATAGTTTGTGTCCTGTGAGATTATACTGTGGCGTGCTGATAGAAATGATCTCCCTCCAGGGTCTTATGTTTATCACCTGAGGGTGTACGTGTATCAGGCGAGGAATCTCTGTGCCATGGACAAAGACAGCTTCTCAGGTAAAAACAAAGCAGTAACAGACAAAGTACAGTCCTGAAGAATAAATTAAATTTCATGATGTTCAATTCTGCCAAAGGAAATCTGGCATTAAATGTCAGACATTTCAGTCACAATAATACCCCTGGTCTTCTCCAGATCCCTACGCTCATGTGTCATTCCTACATGTGAGTAAGACCACAGAAGTCATAAGGGCCACTCTGAACCCCACATGGGATCAGACTCTCATCTTTGAGGACATTGAAATCTACGGAGACCCACAGACAGTTGCCTGCAACCCTCCTGAAGTGGTCTTGGAGCTGTACGACAGTGATCAAGTGGTATGTAATATGTTTAATCTGCCCAAAACCTCGGGTCAATTCATGGAATCATACTGAATTGTATACTAGAAAACCAGGAGCGGTTCACGGTGAATATCTGCACTTTATTCATTAGGGTAAAGATGAGCCCATGGGTCGTTGTACATGCCCCCCTGTGGTAAAACTGAACCCCAGTGTGGCCGTCACCCCGAAGCTACTGTGGTTCCCAGTCACCAAAAAGGGTCGCAGTGCTGGGGAGGCACTGCTCGCTGCTGAGCTCCTTCTGAAGGACAAGGTATAGAAGACACTTAAAGAAAATAAACATACTTTAGCTCAACTTTATGAATCCAAATGCAGGAGGTGATGCTGTGCTTTGCCCTACAGGGTAATGACGGAGATCTGCCCTTGGTCCCTCCTCGGCGGGGGGAGAAGCTCTACATGGTTCCCCAGGGAATCAGGCCTGTAGTGCAGCTCACTGCCATCGAGGTATACAATAAAACCATGCTGCTCCTTTTGCCAAAAAATTCCCTTGACTCACATTACATGATCAGACAAGACAGGCCCAACCCTTAGATTTCTCTTGTGGTTGAATTTCTCATCTGTAACTCCCTTCTTTCACTTATCTCTCACCACCATGCTGTTCCTTTGATCTTCTTATACTAGTTTATATAAATATGTTTATGTGTTTAATTGACACCAGGTCTTGACTTGGGGTTTGAGGAACATGAAGACCTACCAGTTGGCCACAGTGTCCTCTCCCAGTTTGATAGTGGAATGTGGCGGTGAGATTGTTCAAACCGCTGTAATCAAGAACTTCAAAAAGAACCCAAACTTCCCTGGATCTGTGCTGCTACTCAAAGTGGTATGAACCATAAAACGCTCTAGAGCATGTCCTGTTCCAAATATTTAGGCACCTGTAAATGTGTAGATTTAATGATGTGGATTCTCGTCTTTCTTACCTAGCTTCTGCCCAAAGAGGAGATGTACACCCCTCCCATTGTGCTGAAAGTAATCGACCACCGGCCCTTTGGAAGGAAACCTGTAGTGGGTCAGTGCACCATCGACTGCCTGGACAAGTTCCGCTGTGACCCGTATCGCATTAACAATGACGTCTGCATGTCTGCTAGAGGTATTTACACAGTTGCATGGACTGTTGCACATACATAGAGACTCAGTTAAACACAGCAGGGATTTATTTGATCCTTTTCCATTAACTTTGCAGTGGCAATGATAGCTGCTGCTCAAAGAGATGTTGTCATCGAAATCGAGGAGAGACCCATTGTGAAAACTGAGGTAAAGAAAACTGCAGTGCAGCAAAGTGCAGCAAGATTTTTACATCTACTGTTTTTTTGAAAATAAATATTCTTTGTTTGCTTCCCATTTTGCAGCTTAAAACAGAAATGGTGAGATTTCCTCTTTTCAATAGCAGTTTACTGATAGACAGCATCTCTAAAAGCACTAAGTTCATCATTGTTTTCCATTGTGTAGGAGGAGGAGGCAGTGGACTGGTGGAGTAAGTTCTACGCCTCTGTTGGAGAACAGGAGAAGTGTGGGCCTTACTTGAAAAAGGGATACGACACATTACAGGTAAGAATAAGTCACTGCACACCGTGAAAACACAACCTGATTTAATCTGTGCTTGAGTTTGTGCTGATTTTACGAGCCTTGTGACTTTGTGGTTGTGACCAAATAATCCTTGCCCTTTTTTGGACATAAGAGTTTGCAGCAGTATATATCCAAAACAAAAAGAAGATTTTCATTAGAGGGAGGATTAGTTCCTAAGTGAAAAACAGTGAGACAAATGTTGGAGTTCTGTGAAAACAACTGAGGTGTGAAATGTAGTTAGATTGTTTTTGTTTCGTGTAACACATAATGCACAAGTCCAATAGATGTAATTTGTAAATTCCCTTGGTGTGTCTATATTATGGTGTTATGTGCTTTTCAGGTATATAACTGTGAACTAGAGGAGGTTCCACAGTTCCAGGGACTCACTGATTTCTGCAGCACTTTTAAACTTCAGCGCGGAAAGACTGAAGATGAGGAGGAGGATCCCTCAGTGGTGGGAGAGTTCAAGGTAATGAAGCTACATTTTGCGGAAGTGTCACTGTCGGTCAGCCCGTCCTTATGCCTGACATATGCAATGTGAATAATGACTGCTTTTGCTCTTGCACAGCTACTTTTCCCAGCCTTTGTCTGCCCTCTGGTGGATAATTTATGAATTTCAATTGAACTCAATTGATGACTGTAATTTGGCAGCTGCAAAATAGTACAGGATTTAGACCTTGAGATATTGGTTGAGGGAAGCGACACCTCAGCAAGTATTTTGTTGAACAGTATATGGACAATGTAATGTGTGTAGCTTGCAAACTGGTATATCTCTGAAGGAATAGTTTGCTACAGTATATTGTACTTCTGGAGGTGAAATCCAGAGCTTTCATCCTCCCCTTAATCTTTAATTCAGTTCATTTTACACTGCAATTCACTTGGATTATCTGGATCATTCTTTGTATTGTAACAAGAACAACAATTTGATTTATGTTTGTCTCTACAAGTCAAGTTTTGAATAATGTGATTTTCCTACTTTGAGTGGGTAATAAAGTTGCATTTTAATGTTTTCATGTAGGCACAATATTAGTAAATGGATATTTAGAATCACTTACAGTAGGGGGCATGGCGATTTTATCATGGGATGTGAGAATGTGATGGCTTTAAGTCTGGAGCCATTCCTACCTCAAAAAAAGAGGTGTTATATGACTCATGTTATATATATAGTACCACTGTCCTTTTTACTGGTATACAGGGATCATTCAAGATTTACCCGCTGCCTGACGACCCAGGGGTGCCAGCTCCACCTCGCCAGTTCAGAGAGCTTCCTGAGAGCGGACCTCAGGAGTGCCTGGTCAGAATATATGTTGTCCGTTGTATTGACCTGCAGCCTAAGGACACAAATGGCATGGTGAGTTTTATATGAAGCTACAACTGGTCAACCACCCTGGTTTAATAACAAACCCCTCTCCAGATTTAAGTTTCAACTACTGTATGTCCTTGATACTTGAAGCTATTGAAGCTAAATTAATATTTTTTGCATTGTCATTTCAGTGTGACCCATACGTTAAGATTGCGTTGGGGAGGAAAACATTGGATGACAGAGATAACTACAAACCAAACACCCTTAATCCAGAATTTGGCAGGTGAGACGGCGATTTTTGTTAATTTTTCAATTGTTCAAATGATGATGACCAATTTTTAGCTTGCGTTGGAACATAAATAAAAAAAAGAACACATACATGATATAATGTCTTCCATTTATGTCCAGGGTGTTTGAGCTGTCCTGCTTCCTGCCTCAAGACAAGGACCTGAAGATTGCTGTGTATGACTATGATTTACTGAGCAGAGATGAAAAAGTGGGTGAGACAGTCATCGATTTGGAGAACAGACTCCTGTCTCGTTTCAGGTCCTGCTGTGGCCTGCCACAGACTTACTGTGTGTAAGTATCTGCTGGATGTGAACACATCTGCAGCATGGTGATACACCCAACAACCTATTCACATTATCCTTTGATTTGTTTTAGTTTCTTAAAGCCAAACCTGTGTAGCACTGCCTGCACGTTGTGATTAAGGTCAATTGAGATGGACAAGGCTCCGTTGGTACCATGTTCTTGCAGGTCAGGGATCAATCAGTGGAGAGACCAGCTGAAGCCTTCTCAGATCTTCCAGAATGTGGCCAAAGTGAGGGGTGTTCCTCCCCCACACATAGAGGGAGATGGCAGCTCACTGACTTTCTCAGGAAAACTATACAACCTGCAAGATTTTGGTACTACTTGTTCCTATGTATTATTTGTAGAATTATTGCATCTATAATCTCACTGGTTATGTCTTTTTTTTACTAGTTTATCAGCTAGTATTTTAAACAATTAGCAATGAGCATTTTGGCTGTTTTGAATCTTTAATATTAGCAAGCATCAATCTTTTGTGATATACCACACCTTTTGCAGAGGCAAACACTGTGATCCATCCACACATGGGCCCGGCCAGAGAGAGGCTGGCCCTGCATGTCCTCAGAGACCATGGCTTAGTACCAGAGCATGTGGAGACCAGAACCCTGTGTAGCTCCCACCAACCCAACCTGTCCCAGGTTAAAACAATAGCAATAACACTGTGTTAATTTTTCATTATTAGAATTACAAGTAGTTGAGTACTTACTCACTGCTCTGTGAAATCTTTCCACCAAATGCAGGGACAGATTCAAATGTGGGTAGACATTTTCCCCAAGAGCCTCGGTTTGCCAGGGCCTCCATGTGATATCACCCCACGCAAAGCCAAGAAGTAAGAAAGTCTTAATATGATAATAAATAATAATATTGAATATAATGCTCTGAGGGATGAAATATAACAGTATATTTGAAACAGGTACTTCTTGCGGGCCATCATTTGGAACACAACCGATGTCATTCTGGATGAAACAAGCATCACTGGAGAAAACATGAGTGACATCTATGTTAAAGGGTACTAAACGTCTCCTACCAGTTTTCTCTACCATGTATTGGTACACACACACAAATCACAAGTAGCTAATCTGAATAAAACATTACCACATCTCCTAGATGGATGCCAGGAATGGAGGAGGACAAGCAGAAGACTGATGTCCACTACAGATCCTTGGATGGTGATGGAAATTTCAACTGGAGGTTCATCTTTGACTTCGAATATCTGCCTGCAGAGCAGCTGTGTGTCATCTCGAGGAAAGTGAGTGAGATCATGGATCAGGAACAAAGCATCAAGTGGTTGTTCATAACCATATCATTTTCATTGTGATGGTATGATGGCAAGTAATGATATAAATTAAGTGTCTGTCTTTTCATAGGAACATTTTTGGAATCTCGACAAAACTGAATTTAGGATTCCTCCTAAATTGATCATCCAGATATGGGACAATGACAAATTCTCCCTGGATGACTACTTAGGTAAAGCAGCTTTGTTATTAAGTACATTTTATGCAATGACCAAACAAAGTGAAAGGCTTGAAAGATATGAAGCTACTGTATCTATGCACCAGAAAGACACATACTAATTTTCTATCCATACTTCTGTCACAGGTTCAGTTGAACTAGACCTACTCAGTCTGATCCCTCCTGCTAAGACCCCCGAGAAGTGCAGCCTGAAGATGTTGCCCGGGATGGCAGGCTCTGCCTCCTCCAAAAAACCACAACCCAACTCACTCTTCTCCCAGAAGTCTGTACGAGGCTGGTGGCCTTGTGTCATCGAGCAGGATGGGAAACATGTGATTGGTGTAAGTTTATATCTGTGAGACAATCCTTAGTTAAGTTTTTTTTTCCTGGTTTCTGTTTAAGAATGTGTTTCAAAATTTCACAGGGGAAAGTGGAGATGACCTTGGAAATAGTGGAGGAGAAGGAGATGGAGGAGAGACCTGCTGGGAAAGGCAGAGATGAGCCCAACATGAATCCCAAACTGGACCCACCCAAGTAAGAATATAACTCTCTAAAACAAGACTATGAATTAGTTTACATGGATCTACATTATGTGAACATTGCTGTTTGTTTCTTCTCTTTAGTCGCCCTGACACGTCGTTCTTCTGGTTTACAAACCCTTGCAAGACCATGAAGTTCATAGTTTGGCGCAGATTCAGATGGATTTTCATTGGAGTGATTCTTCTTCTGCTGGTGATCTTGTTCCTCGGGATCCTTTTCTACTCCCTACCTGTAAGATCACTCAATTTGCTGATAGTATATTTATTTGATTTTTGCTGAAACTGCCTAAAATTTGTTTTATTCATCATAACGGTGGTATTTTGTCTTAAATACTATCAATATTCATTCTTATTTTTAAATAGCTATTCTAATTCTGCAATGTCTTCTATCTGCAGAATTACATCTCAATGAAGATTGTGAAGCCTTTCTCCTAAGGAACTTTGCGGAGAAGCTGTCTGCCTTCCTGCAGCAGAATCTTCACTACTCTTCACTGTTTACTGTTCCTCAGAAATATGCACTAACTGTAACTGCTGATGCCATTGCAGACTGATATTGATCATTTTCCCCTCACATAATCAAAGATGTATGTTTTTATGTATCCTCAGTATTATTGTATCTCTTGTATAGCAAACAATCTCTGTTATCAAATTTAGAAAACAACAAAAAAGTGTCAAGAATCTGATATTAATCAAGTTTTACATATAGAAATTGATTGTATTTTGTTATATTTTATTATAAGTGAGAACATTAAAAAATATTCTGTTCAACATTAATTCACCAACATTAAATAGTAATATCAGCACTAAAAAAATGCTCCTTCTGGCCATTTTAACTGTATGAACATTTAAGGTGCCTTGTCAAAATTGTGATTAGCTAGACCTACTGTATACTTAAAACACAACTGAGTGACAAATAAGCTATTACTATATAAAAGAAGAAAAATAGAACACGAACAATAGTGTCTTGTCATGGCTGGATTCCCAACCATTTGAGTTTTGAGTTGTTGAGTTTACTGTCACAGAAAACAGGGAAAACTCGCAAATATGAACATTTAAGAAGCAAGGGGCTTGTGAATGTGAAGTTTTAAATATATTTCAGACACCTGAATGATACACTGTTGCTTCCTTGCAGCTTTAACTGTTTTACACTATTCAGTATCTGCTGTTCAAGCCTCTTTAAGCTTTGCGACAGTAAACTGCTTTGTAACCCAGTTGCTAGGATACCAATTCACGATCCCGCCTCTTATTCCAAGGAAAACGTTTTGATTGGTCACAATTTCCTTGCCGTCAAGGCGAAGCAGCTGCAACAACGAAGTGAAAGTGAACCAATAACTGGACGATAACATTTGGAGTGATATGTGGTCTGGAAGGGAATACTTGCATATAAAAATAAATATATAATTATGTAATGCATCTAACTCAGAAGTGTTACACAAAGAGGGGCATGCTTGTAAGTTGTATCTCTTTGTTTTAATGGAAATAGCACTGCTAGCTTGATCAGGTTGAATTACGTTTGTGCTATCTACAATAATGAAAGCTAATAGCTAACGTTTTGATTATTAGCCAATCAAAGCTAAGTTAGCTCAAGATGACTTGTTCTTTGACCTGCAAGACGTGTTCGCATCAAGGATGTAAGCTAAACAAATCCCTCGTATAAATGATTTCGTCACTATTAGCCAAGTTATAATTTCATACCGTGAGGTATTATCAGAAGTAACCTCTAAGGCTGGTTGTTTAGCTAGCTCATTGTAGGTTTGTGAAAACTGAATGTGCTGACTGCCAAGCGTGTGTTTGTTTGAGCAATATGAATCTGAAATCGAAGGCAAGAGGCTGAAATGAAAGCTGAAACCAGTCTGCCCGAGAGCCCTTGACTGCGGTTCGCCCCGGCGAGATGCCCACTGGCCAGCGTCATGAGCCGAACAAGTGTTCCAAACAAAGTCCGAAAACACAGGTTCAAGTTTCACGGGCCGTCCTTACCAAAACTCTGAGTGCAGGCTCACCGAAGACCAGACATAAACAAAACTTGATATTTGGCTCTATGTGACGTCCAGAGACTCCAGAAAGAGGACAATGTGTAGCGATAGCACAACTTAGTGAGCATGTACAAAATGATCTAAAATGTCGGAGCTTTTCAATGTCTGAGTGATTTTCTTTCTCAAGCAGCTATCGTTGGTTCATCTTGTCTGACCTGTTAAAGATGGATGACACGATGGATTCTCAAAGAAGGTAAGCCAGTGTGTGCTCAAGCTTTTTTTTTTTTTTTTTACAAGTAAAAATCATCTATATTAGATAAACTTGTTTACCAGAAAGGGTACAAAGTGCACTCTGGGAAAAGGACATATAATGATCTTTGTTCTCTTTCTGTTCTGCTGCAGTGTGACTGCTGAAGTCAAGCCAGATGGTGTAAAGAATGATGTTCCACAAACAAAATTACCAGATGGAAAAGATGAACTCTTTTGTGGACCACAAAAATATGACACTGCAAAAGACTCTGTACCAACAGAGAACACACAAGATGACATAGCATCTCAGAATTCAATGGACTGTGGGTCTGCAGGTGGACTGGATGAATCTGGCCTTGCTGGCAGCAGAAGTAACACAGCTCAGACACACTGCTCTAATGGACAGAAATCTAAGAGGCCCAGTTCACCTGGTCCCCACCCTGTTAAAACAACCTGTGTTGGTGCACACTCTCAAAATCCCAAACTCACCCTCTGTCTTAGTATTAGTCCCATGAAGGGTGGAAGTACACCCAGTGATGTGGAGATGCTGAGTCCTGACAGTCCCATCTGTAAAACCATGCTCATCAACAATTCTGCAGACAAGGATCATGGTGGCAGTGCTTGTGCAGACGACTCTGGCTTTGCAAAGGCTCAGGTAGTGGAATCTCAGCAGTTTGTCAACGACTCTGACTCTGGAAGTTCGGCCAAAGAAAGAGCCCATCTGGTTGCCATGGGGACTGAGGATGCTGAGGTAGCAGAGTGCAGTGGCTCATCTAATATGAGCCAGGACTTACTTAGAAGCCAGACAGGTGCAATTTTTGAAAGGTAATTGTGAAGGTTTTCACTTCTCTTTACCACTTTTTGTCTTTTTCGATAACTGAATCATTCTTCCTGTTGTTTTCTAACTCCACTATGCGCACAGTGTCCATCAGTGACAGTGTGGTAGACTGACATGTTCTGTCCTTTTTTTCTGCACAGTATTTCATTTGCATTGCATAACACAGACAAAGGATGGCTGGGGACACCCATAGATGAGCTGAACAGAATGCCCCAGTGTGCCCCCCCTCTGTCACACCTGAAAGTAGTGCCTAACCACACTGTCGCAGTCAGGGTGAGTCAACAGGGACTGTTTATTTGTGGGTGTTTGTGGTATGTGTGTGGTGAATACTGCAGTATAAAAAGACTGTAAATTCTGGTTCGACTGGGCATTGTGTGACAGGACCACTCTTGGTGTTTTTAATAAGAGAAAGTAAGATAGGGAAAAGTGGCAGAGGGAGTGTAAAGAAGTTGTTGTGTAAATAAAGACACTGGGGAATGAAGAAGAGGGATGTAGTTCTGGGCAGGGTGAAGTCATCCTCCATGATCCCCTCAGGGCCTCTTGTCAGTAAAGCTCCAATCAGACTCTGTCCTCCACTACTAGTCCCACAGGAACACTGTCAGTGCTGGTGTGTAGCTATTACTTTCTCTAACCATCAACAGCCACTGACACCCAAGCTAGACTGTGCCCATCACCCCCTGCATCACAAAAATGATGATGAGATTCTTAATTACTATTTTAATAAAATCATACCTTCTACAAACAGGACAACTTTAATTTGTTTAGTCATCCAGCAAAGGAACATATCACTTGTAGTAAAACAAGAGTCAAGGTTGTTAAATTGCAGCAGACATCATTTTAATAAGCAAAGAGAAAATGGTTCAATAGTTCAGTCAACCACTACTGCTAAAGCAAACAAGAGTAATCTGTAAAGGCATTTAGTTTCCCCTCCCATTTCTTTTCCCTGTTACAGACAGATCTCCTCAGAGAGGGAGACGTCCCTGTCCCATACCCCACCAAGTTCAAAGATGCGTGGGATGATATGTCAGTGAAGATGCCCTGCTCTGAGAAGAACCTGTTTCCTATGGAGACTGAGGTAAACTAGTTGTAGCTGCATCATGACCTTTCATCAGACTGTGCTGATGTGATATAACAAGGTTAATTATTGTAGGAACGTTGTAGTAAAAGCAATATATTAAATGTTGTGTCATGTAGGATGGAGGTGGTGTCCAAAGTCGGTGGGACCTAATCCGCACTGCCTTGCGGGGAGGGTTCAAAAGTTCTCTGGATGTGAGGGTGAGACATCTTTGCTCAACATACTCTATGTCCACACTTAGATAAACCTAAGAGGTGTTTTACATGTGAAAATAACTTCCATGCAGAGTCTTAAAGTTTTCAGTCCCCAATACCTTGTCAAACTGCTAATTCTCTTCTTCTCCCTCTTCTCTATGTTAGCAAACAATAAAATTGTACATTACCTATAAATTATAGCAACACAGAGCTTAACTTGTCTTTAGCCATTGTAATTAAATTGGAATGTGCCTTTCAACCAGTAGTTGGCTTATTTGGCCAGCATGTCTATGATTCTGGAGATTTACTGCTCATACATTATTCCAATTAGACTCTAACAGCAGTTTCAATCGCACAAGACTAATTCCACAAACAGCCACATGGTGGCAGAATTTGCATCAATTACAGCTGGTTATGTTATGCATTGAAAGAAGACTTTAACTCTCATTCATTTTTGTGCATTAAAAATGCCATTAATTTGCAGCCATACCGTTTTTTATGCATTTAAAATTAGTTTTCTATGAATAACTCGTAATTCTCCTCTTCAGGATGCAATATTGAGATACAACACAACCCATGCTAAGAAATGGGACTTCACTGCCCTGAATCTTCTTTGCACAGAGGTAAGCTGTCCAAAACTTAAACTTGGACTTGTATACAAGATAAAGCAGGAAAATCAAAATGATTTCCCTAAAGCACACTGACCACACTTTGGCATTTGTCTTTGCTGAACATGGAGCATAAAATTTGAATCCAATTCTTTGGGTGGGAAACCTCATTTAAAGAAACACAATAATTTTATTTTTATTATGATTTTTGAATTTGCTGTATAACCTTAAGAAAACACAAATAAACATGCATAGCATAAACATAAACAAATCATAAATAAACGCATCATCAGTGAAATCCAGCCAGTTGTGTGCGTAACAGTTCTGAAAGTCAGCTTTCCCTTGTAGAGGCTGGCAGTGTTTGTTTAACTCAACATAATTAACTATGTATTTAAAATGTACCTTAAAGGAGAATGAAGTTAGTTATAGTGAGGGGAGTCTGCTCTCGTCTGTTTGGCTGCAAGCCCATCAGCGTGCGTCGTCCCCTCCCATTACCTGGGAGTCTCACAGGAGCAAATATGCATCATACAGTTAGGACAGATGAGCACAGAGCATGACGGCAGCAGCTGCTGCAGGTGAACCTGGGGATTGTCTTTCTTTCTGCCTCCTTTTTCCTTTCTTTTAACACTCCTTATCTTCTCCCCAGACAGTAAGAGGCTGTAATAAATGCAATAAATGTAAAATCAGTAAAACTGTTTCATAAATTAAACCAGTTTTATACATGTAGGATGTCTAAATAGTAATTTCTTCACCATAAATTCCCTCCTGAAATGTTGTAGCTAAAGTATGAGTAGACACTGACAGTGTATTTCCTTGGAATTTAGTCTCCAGATTCTGACTCTGTTAACACCAAAAGTGGACAAAAAAAGAAAAAGAAGTCTTTGAATAGATAGCAAATCGAATTCAGCTTAAAGTGTAATTAGGTTATATACATTTAGTAAAGTATATGGTTTATTGTCAAATTCTTTCTTAGTAAGTTGATATCTTGGTTAGAGCCGTTAGAAACGAGATCATTATCCTAATAGACTTTTTACAATTAAGTGAGAGCATTTCATACTTATTACAGCCCAGTCAGATTGATATTTGAACCTGATGTCCATCCCTTCTCATCTAAGATTACTCAGCTAAATTCAGTCCATTCCAAAATGATCTTTTTTTTCCCCTCCTCTCTGAAATAATTTCTCAGAGTAGCCTAATGCAGAGAGCTCGGCAGATCAATATCCGCCTGAGCCTTTTTATAGCTTTATCCAGTTTAATTAAAAAAGACCCATTAAATCTGTAAGGATGCTAAGCGAGGCCAACAAGAAAGTTGCCCTTCCAGGAATCTATTGCGTCAGCAGCTCCAACTGTCCATTCACCGTCCTGAGCTACATTATTCCCCCCTTATTTCATCATGTCTTTCTGGCTGATGTGTTTAGCAAGAGAGGGTGATGCTCACAGAGTAAGGGCAACTCAAGGTTTGAATGCCTGAAAGTTGTTAATGGAACCTAGCAACTACGTTTTTTCTATGTTTATTATATATAATATGTGCAGTCAGTGGCACATGGGAGTAGATGCTTTCGTACAGATACAGAATACCTACTGGTTGCCACTATTTTCTGTCATTTTAATGCCTATCTGTTGATGGATGCAGTATGAGGGAGCATTCGCAAACACTCACACCAGCAGCAATGATTAACAGCTGCCATTCCACAGCAGACAAGCATCATCCAATGTAATATATCTTTGACACACAGACTAATGTAGTGAAGAATCACATGGACAGAGTTTTCAGCCTTTCACTGCTGCAGTTTCTTTTGTGTTTGAATCCTAACTGTTGCACTCCTTTGCCAAGAACACCTAATTAAATCTGGAGCAACATTTGTGCAGCACTGGGGTAATTGTCAAGAGGTACATTGCCCCTGGGCCAGTGATTGACACTCCGCTCAACGTGTAATAGCCATATGGGGGAAAAAAAGGGTTATCCAAATTAGGGCTTGTCTGTAAATTGTCTTAGTATTTTTCCCCTGCCAAATGAAACTGTCACTGTGTCATTTCCCGATGAATGTCTGAGGGCTTAGCAGGAAAACAGTCCAGGAGTAAGTACAGCTGATGTTCCAGTAGTACATGAACATTCAGCAGCGAGACAACAATATAGTGTCTCCCTTTCACTTTGGTGCTTTGTCGCTTGTTTTGCCTCTATCTCTCCCTCTTGCATGGTGATTTTAAAAAGTAGTAAAATGTGACAATTTGCTCAGAAGACCTCTAAATAAAAAACAACTTCCAACGAAGATGATCTTAGTTTGAGCTGCCAGGAAATGAAAATAACTTGTAAAGACCAGACTGAATGGAGGATCAGAGTGTAATCGATCATTAGCCTATGCAGCAGTTAATCTGGACTGTCCTGCTGGAGCTGTCTGTCATATGTATTGATGTGAAAGGTAGAGTTTGTGTGCGCAGCCCAACCCGTGTGTTACTGCCGCGGCCGGCCGCTGTGGCTGTGCAAAGGCTGGCGGATCATCTTTCTACCCTCATCCTGCTGCATCACCAACCACCATCTATTAGTCCCACAGGAGCGCTTTATGATGTCTGCCAGCTCATTACTTCTGACAGCATTTAGTCAGACCTGCTCTGCAGCCATATAAATGCCCCTGGCCAAATCACCCACCAAAGACTTCCTGTTGAAAATCAAGCGAACCCTGCCACTCTCTCCACAATTGCTCGTTTGCATTTACTCCAGAAGGTCCATTTAATCAACGCGAGCTCCCCCTGCTTACCTTGATAGAATAAGGCAAGTGATTGATGACAGTGACATTCGAAGCCAATACACTCATAAGTGATTGCGTTGTAAATCTGGGTCTATGATGGAATAACTGGGTGTTTATTTTAGAGGGAATTGCAGATGGATGCTGAGGTAAGCTATAGGCTGAAGTATGGATGCCTCGGTCGTGGCGGGCTTGCTCTTAGATTGATGGTAGTTTCCTCTGAAACAGGTTCTGTGTAGTGAGGAGCTCTGCAGCATTTCTGTTTCCTCTTTCACTGCTGAAGTGTTGGGATTATTGATATCTAGGGAGTGGGAGTTCTCCCTATAACAACAATAAACCTCTGTTGCCTTCACTGACACTGACTTTTCTTGTTGGATATGAGAGAGCTGTCCTTAGATATTGGTGACTGGCACTGGGTTATGACCTCAGACTCACTTGCTCCTCATGTACTTCCTGTCTCGTTGTATTAAAAAGACAATGATAAAACCTGAAAGAAATTATAAAGCAATTAAAGGTGAAGAAGAAATTGTGTTTTGAGCTTTCCCTTTTCTTTTTATTTCCAGTTGAAACAGGACTGTTAAAATATATGATTGTTCAAAAATGGTGGTATTAGTAACTTTATAGTATTTACATAACTCTATCTACAAAATTAGCTATCACTGAACCCACTGAATGTAAAAAACAAACAAAAAAAAATGAAATGTGTTAAATGGATTTTGTGATGTAAACGATTAATTAACAAGATAACATTGATAAAAAATCATTTTTCATGTTTGTTACTTTAATATTTTTGTGGAATTGACCTTTTACTTCACATTTTGGTTGGAAAAATTAATGGTTTTACAAACCAGTATGTCTCTTCAGATCCCATCAGTCACTCTGACTGCCGGCTCTGAGTTACTGCCTGCCTAACTAGGCAGTCAGCTCCACAGAGATATCCCATTTAACAATAGTTCTGCTTGTGTGTCTCTTTTTTCCCCCTCCTCTCCAGTGTCTTGAGCATTGTGAGGCACAACACCTGTTTGAGGTCATTTTACCTGACATGGTCGACCTGGCACTCAGAGCTCCCTGTCTCTGCACGATGGTAAGTGCAATTTCCTATTTTTTAATCTGTACACAGTGTGTGTTTAAGGGATTTGCCGGAGTTTTGTGAGTAAACTGAAAGGTGGACTGTTGCATTATAGTTGGTAGTGGTTTTAAAAAGTTCTATGGTACATCTGGAGAATGATGTAAGTGTTTGCAGTCAGCGGGGATGGGAGGCAAAGAGTTATATGGTAGATGTTGTACAGGATCAGCTCATGAGTTACAACTGGTAGATAATGAATGCCTCTTTTTGGTTCACATCAAGAACTACTTCATTAGAAAAGAGGACTGAAAGAGGAGAGGTCTGTCTCATGTCCTGTCATCCAGACGATGTGTTATGCTTGTGCACTTGAGAAAAAAAATCCTCCTACTTTTTGCATTCAGTGCTCCACTAAGCTGGAACTAGTTATGAATTTTAAAATTCAGTCTATTCCTTTGGACTTTCACACCAGCCATTCCTCCTGATATTCTGAGCAGTATAATTTTGGGAACCCGGGTTTGATATCACCCTCATCGAACCTCAGAGGCCCTCCCTTTTATTCATATTAAATGGAACTGATCCATGTCAGAGCTTTTAAATGTCATCCCCATTTATCTTCATTTTTGTTCTCACTCATCAACTATAGCAACGCAAGAATTTCAAGATTGGTATTTTTGTAATTCGCTTATCCATTTCAGAGTCTAGAGTTTGATTTAATAAAGTTAATTCAGCTCCCTCTATGGGCAGAACAGGAAAATCCCTTTAGTTGTTATTGGAGACGGAAACCACAGGCGGAAGATAAAGAATCTTCAGTTTTAACTAAAGAAGCGGATTTCTGGCACAGATTTCACCTCAGAATCATTTGTAGAAGTTGGATAATAAAGCTTTCTGACTCTCCGCTTTGTTTTTTGCAGTATTAAGCATCAAGGCTAATGTTTATGTGTGTGTTATTAGAGCTGGTATTGATCTGCTAACTGGGCAGCCTTGGGAGGCTCTTTAGCTCTAATCAGAGAAGATAGATGAGCCTCGTGTGTCTGACTGAACGAACCTAGGGGAGAACAAGAAAACCAGAACCTTAATTACTACCACCCATTTACCTAATGGAACTCTGCTCGTCTCTACTGCGTGCTAGATTGCTAAACTAATTATCTACCCCCATTAGCCCACAGACCTATAGAATCGCACCCACGTAACCTTGTGTGTTTCTTCAGCATCTGTCCTTGTGTCTCTACATTTTCCATTCTGATTCCCTGTCCATCAGATTTTGTCTCTTTGCTTTGACTCCACACTTTTGTTCAGTGTTTTGATTGTGATCTCAGTCTCTTTTTTTTTTCCTGATTTCTCTGTTTTTCTAGCCAATTCCCCTGCTGAAGTGCAGGGCGAACCATTCACTGACTCTGTCTCAGGAGCAAATAGCCTGTCTTCTGGCCAACGCCTTCTTCTGCACATTCCCCCGCCGCAACTCCCGCAAGTCAGAGTACTGCAATTACCCCGAGATCAACTTCTACAGGTAAAAAGCACACAGTCACTTGCAGAAAACTGGAGAGACACAAAAATCGTGATCAGTAGCCCACGAGAGTAATTGAGTGAGCTGTGATTGTTAGTATTTTATTTACAAAATGAGATTTGCCCCTTGAGTCCTTCGCTGAGTCCTTTTGGAAGCCATTACTTTAAGCAGGAATAGATCTCAGCAGACTCAGATATCGATCCTGAGTTACCCTCATTGGTCTATACGCTTCAAGAAGAAGCTTACTATGCTGTCGGACAGGAACATGATTGTACTCACTGGCGTCATTACACTTTTTTCTATCCCTCAATGACTGTGGTACCTGTTGACCAGGTTTTATTGGAATAAAAACAGGATCAGATTTTCTCACAATTTTTTCAGTAGTGTGCTTTCCAGTAATTGGGCATCATACATATTCAAAGATGTGTATTTTTGTCATGATTAAGCACAGTTGTCTATTACAATCTGCTGGAGTGGCTCTGTTTGTAGTGACCCTACCATTCAGAGGAAAGTAAACTGATTTCCATAAGGGGGCACTACTGCCTTGAAAACCCCTAATAGATGATTTCTAGGTTTTTACTCTAGCCTCTACTACTTTAGTGAGCGTCCAGTAAGTCAAATACGGCATTCAAGTTTATTTTTTTTTACCTGCATGCAATTGGTTTGGATCTGGCTGTCAGAAAGAGGGACAGCTTGTGGTGTCTCATTTGTCTTTTGTCAAAGATCATATTTATGTGGGTTTTTTTTTTTTTTTTTTTTATAGTTGTGCTATTAGAGTGTGTGCTGTAACTGCCCCTGTCACCTTATAGGCTTGAGAATTGGACTGTGGGCAGAGAATCTCTTTGCGCTCCATGTTTCTGTTATGTTTTGTGTGTGGGTGGGACATTCAGAGTAGGAGTGTTAAATTGGTGTTCTCTGGTTCTACCTACTCAGAACCAGTGGTCTGATAAGAAAGCCTCAGAGGGCTAATTGAAACAAATAGTTTTGAGTGTTTTAGAGCGCACACCTGTCTTATCCCTCTCTGGTCTCATAATCTTGAGGTGTCACTATACTTGAAAAGGAGGGAAGTGATGCATGAATGTGGTGTGGCCTATGCCTGAGAAAGAGTGATGGCTGTTACACTGTTGTATCTGAAGAACACAACCTCTGCTCTGCTGGTGCAATGTGTTCAGACAGCAGCAGAAGGTGACAGAGTATTTGCACTGAGGTTTTCTGTTCTCACGTTTTTCTGGATTATGTCTTTTGTTAATGAGGTTCAGCTTGTTTTCTGCTGGAAAAAGACCTTATTGTTGTCATTTGTCTTGTTTTGTTAGTTCTACTCGAGACACTTGATAAGACAACTTTCAGCAGAATGTCGAATCTGGTGGGAATTTTTTTTGGACACTAACATCTTCCTGTATTTTTGCCATAGCTGATGAAGGATAGAAAGTTGAGATGTTGTTTATGGGTGAAGTGGGGTTGGAGTTATGAGATTTTGGTACCAGGTCTATTACTGTACTTCTGGACTGTAGGCACCTGTGTATACACTAGGCATAAGTCCTGTACTTCTCATTAGTGATATGTGTAATAACTTCCGGTGTTGTTGCCTGGCATACTGGAGATGTCGGTTTGGTAGTACCTTATTATGATAGTACTCTTTGCACAACAAGAAGGCTAGGTTTAGCAGTGTATAATTTTGCTATTCCCTGCAATCTGCATGGGCCCTAACTGCGGTCCTATTCAGAGTCTAATTAGCCATCTGCTCTTCCTTGGGGGTTGAGCAGTATTATTTTATGAATCCCTGTGACAGTCATATTGATTATCTGTGATTTGGTCCATATTCCCTCCTATAACTCCCTCATTTTATCTGAACCATAATCGTACTCTCACAATCAGTCATCTGTGTGCACGATATCTGCCTCCACATCAGACCCCAGTAGCAGGCTAAGGGAAGACGCCTATGTAATAATGTAAGCATCGATTCCAGTTGCAGGGCTGGCTGTTTCAGACTCATGCCAGCACTTGGTAGAAGGCACTTGGGCCAGCCTTAACTATCAGCATGTCTGCCTGCAGCAAAATACAGGAAGGAGCAAGAGGAAGAAAAAAAAAGTCGTGGTGTTTCTGAGAGGATGAGACAAGACAAGACAACCAGTGCAGTCTAAAATGGGCCCTGGATCGTTACTGCCCCCCCCCCCCCCCCCCCCCTAATTGCAAGAGTGTCCGTCACTTTGCTTATCGGCCACAGTAGCGCTCTGTCTTGGACGAGCAGAGCAGCAAGCAATCTGCTGATTGCTGTTTTGGCAGAACTGTCAAGATTTGTCCTCTGTTAAGTGATAGATAGATTCGAGGGGGAGGAAAGGAGGCAGGAGACTTGTCTCTTTAGCTTGTGTTCTCTCTCTGTTTGAGAAGAAAATGACATAGGAAACCTGCTTAACAATTTAGTCAGCAATAAAAGCTCATTACTAAGAAATAAATCCTCTTTTTTTGTTTGTGCACGGAGTGACCGGGCGATGGCCTTTCTCATTTAGAAGAAAATAGCCTAACTGGTAATAGTGAAACTGTCAGAAACCATGTCTCCTGGTGCACTTTATATAGTAGGCAAGGTTACATGTGACTATCCTTGAAAATGAAAACTGCTACAATATATTTTGTAACTAAATCTTTCTTAATTATTTGCTCCTCTGTCTTCAGCATGTATGATTTTTGGCTAGACTGGAAATCTCACCCTCATCCTCTAGATTATTGCTGAACTGTGATTAGTCATCAGCTTAGGTTGCTTTTAATGGAGGGAGAGTACCAGTATGGGGCGATTTAAGCTGTCCATCTAAGGCTCTCTCTCGTTCTCTCTCTCTCTCTCTCCTCCCTCCCTCCACTCTAGTTTTTATGGTAACTCTGAAGAACTGAAACAGGGCCTCAGGCAATGCCATTGTATGAAGGATGGAGGTAGATTGGAGAGACATCGTCCCAGTTTGAAAGCTGAACCTCCCTCATGACATGCTGTAGCATGGTTGTGCAGTGAGCTATAGATAAGGACTCTGAGTGAAACATTAATACCTCTCATCTGCTAAAATGTAACACATAGTTTTATTTGATACCAGAAAACCTTTATTTCCAGTCAAATTAGTTTTCTATAGTCAGAGACTCTAAAGACAAAACCTCATTTGTGAACTCAAATTTCCATTTGCTTTTTGTTTCAGGTTATTTGAAGGTTCTTCGCCAAGAAAAATTGAGAAATTGAAAACTCTGCTGTGTTACTTCAGGAGAGTTACACAGAACAGTAAGCATTGAAAAATGTCCCACATGATGTTGCAGCAATGTTTCTCTTTAATGCTTTAAATGTTTTTCAGTTGATTATAATTTTTTTATTCTGTTTTTTTTTTTAATCTTTTTTCAAGAGCCCAAGGGACTTGTGACGTTCACCAGACAAACACTGAACCCTCCTTCAAACTGGGAAAGGTTATATTCTCTATTCTACTACATTATGAATTTAATGATTTAATGACCTGGATTTAAAATAGAATAAATTAGGATTTTTGTAATAACCCACACACAGTAATCCATTTTAAAGCTGATTTCTTCTCCAAAAGCTGCCAAATATTAAATGACACTATGTTTAGGGTCATTAAATATTCTTTTCATGTGCTAACAATCTAAATTTAGTTAAATTGTATCAAAAATACACGGAAATGTCGAATGTACAACTTCATTGAACAAATCTGACTTGATTTTGTGTTCTCTCAGTGAACCAAACATTAACAACATCAACACAGTGTCTTTTCTTTCTTTGATGCTGCTGAGAGACCTTGCTAGAAGGATAAAATAATGGCCACATTGTGCTTTGGGACGGCTTTTTAGCAGGCGGGATTATGTGACTGAATAGTGACAAATACAGACGAATTGTTGTGGAAAGACCTGAGGCTGAAGTGGCACTTTATATTCCATCATGACAGCAGTTAAAAGCTTACCATTATGTCGACATTGGGGATGTCTTCACAGCAGAGATTGCCCTGATAAAACTCTGAATCACAGTGAAACTCTTTGGGATGATAAACTGTTCACACATGCTTCACAAATAGTCCACATCCGACTTCACAAAGCTTTGCTAAACCCACCAGAAAAGAGTTTCCTGGTTCCTTTATGTTCATTCATGCCCACTCGTTCAAAAAACAATTCATTTAGGACACTTGATTTTTTTTTTTTTTTTTTACACACTTTGCTGAATATCCTGTTTTAGAAACTGTGTACAAGGGGAATCTTCCCACAGTAGAATACCTGTCTGGAGTACTGCTTTGCTGGAATGAATAACTGAAAGTTTTTCGATCTTTCTTTTGCCAAGCTGTCAGACTCAGCTGACACGCCTACATATCACTTGTGAGGGGACAATTGAAGATGATGGATACGGGATGCTGCAGGTAGGAATAATATTTTACACTTTTGCATCTAATACCAGCCTGGCATTAGATGCAAAAGTTCTTCAATTAGACACATTGGTTACTTAACCGGGCATAAATGAACCCACTGTAAAAGCCTTCTTTCTCAGTGTCTACATTGTTGGTTGGAGTGTCAGATTTGATGGACCGTGCCTGTTTTGCACTCGTTGGTGTGGTCAAACCTGACAAACTGACCATCACTGTGCCTTCCCTCTAGCTTTCAAAAGCAAAGAGACTTGTCTGAGTAGTTGTCCAGTACCTTCAGCTCGATCAGTTGTATGATTTTTTTTCGCATATCTGAAGGTTATTGGTTCTCTATCTGTCTGCATTGATTCACCCCATCTCCTCACTCCCCGCAGTGTTCCAGGGCGGTTGGTGCATTTTTTTTTTTTTCCTACTTGACAGCTGATGTATACACATGAGTAGCTAAGAGGGGCAAGGGGCCAGGAGAGGACCCTAGGGTGGGGGATGAGGGAGGATGTGGTGTATGGAGAAAAAGATGAAAAGGGTGAGCCATCTCACAGCGGTGACCCAGTGGGCCAGGACTCCTGCAGGGGGATTGATAGCTACCTCACCAGGCTGGGCACTGGCTGTGTGTTGAGTTTGGATAGGGCAGAGTGGGCTGTCATTCTGTCAGGAGGTGAGATTTAAGGGTGAAGGGGGGTGAGGTTAAGGGTGAAACGGTGAAGGAGGTGTGGAGTTGAGGGACTGGTTAGAAAACATACGCATGCACATACAAACACACTCACTGTCACACAGATTGACGTAGCTGTGGGCCAGTGAGCAGAACCCTCACCCCTGACAGGCTGTTTAAATAGCAGCATTGTGATTGAATGGGCTCTCCTCTTATTCACGCCACAAAAACAAGGAGTGGGCTTACGTGGCATGAAGCTCCAGTATCACATTAAAATATTTCAACCACTATCTCAGTCCATTTTATTAATGTTACATTCAGCGAGCACAGAGTCTGCAGCCATGCTAGCAGTGAGGCTGTACTGGGCTGATGGGAATGTTTTTCGTTTTTTAGATATTTAGTCATAAACCAAAGAATTGGATTTGATGATGGTGTTAGACGAAAAGTCCATGGATCACCAACGTGATTACAGTTTATCCTGGTGGGGGGCATGAATGTGTGTACCCAATTTTGTCGCAATCCATCTGATAGTTGTTAAAACATTTCAGTCAAACACATGGCATCGTCATGGTACTTGTCGTTATCATGGCACGTTTTTCACAGTATAAGTGAAAACTTTGGCAAACTTTGGTGAAAACAAGTCCCAAAGTTTAAGACTTAAAACCAACATCTATCCGAGTATGGCTCTCATTAGAGACAAAGTTCCCCCCACAGGTTCATGACTTTGTTGTCATTGCTTCCTTCCCAATGTCAGATTAAAGAATGACAAATACTGAGGATAATTAAAGTACCCACTCCTTGTTTAAAAAGACAATTGTGATGTATCCTCTATCCCTGTGGATTAAACACTGAACAGTGAAGCCTCGCAGGGAATGCCAGTAGACCCTTTTCTCTCTTGCATATAGAAATAGAGGAGCTTACATTCAAGCAGATTTTGCATTAATACAAACTCCCCATTAATTGTAGATTTTATTGGCATTTAACCATCTCTTTAGATTTCATGTGTGTTGTTTTTCTACAATTTCCTGATCTGATTATTTCCAAGCAGGAAGCAGTGTTATGATCCTTCGACATTTATCTGTATTAAATGACCACAGTGGGTGACAGATAATAAGAAGACACTAATAGACTCATTTGTTCAACTAATTGGAGTGACAGTAGCTAAACATCACAGTTCTTCTCAAGTGCACTGAATAGACAGGACAAAGGGCAATATATTAACATCGTTTTGTTTTGTTGTGTATATGTGGTCTAGCCAGTCACATTATAGCTTGCACAAATTCAGTTTGTCAAATGTGTCTCATTCCATTTTGACAATTCAAGAAAGTTTGAGAGTGAGGATGAAAGCTGGTGAAAGGATAACTGTGGGAACTGTGCCATCTTGATTAACTCTTCCATTGGTTTTCTTTTATCTCACTAGGTGGACTTTGCAAATAGGTTTGTAGGTGGAGGAGTAACAGGACATGGACTGGTCCAGGAAGAAATCAGGTTCCTCATCAACCCTGAACTCATTGTCTCTCGTCTCTTCACTGAAGCTTTGGAGTACAATGAATGCCTCATCATCACAGGTACTCACTGTCAGGATTGTGTGGCATTAATTACTGTACCATAAACAGAGTTTTACTCAGTTTTATATATATGCTCTGTGTCTCAAATGTACTTCTTTGAATTGACACAATTTGTTCCTTCATCCCTTACTGTCGTCATCTAGAGACTGAAAGATGTGGTAGAAGAGAAATGTGTTATCCACAGAAGAGAAACATTAGAAAACATAAACATAGAAAAATTTAGTAGAGTACAATAAATGTATATATTAAGCTATATAAAATAAATAAGCAAACAACAATATGGACATATCAAGGTAAGTCAAGAATTAAAAATGATTCAGAGTTCAATTAAATAAAAATCCTTTTACAAGACAGACAGCAGTTTCAATAGTACCTAAAGCAATAACAAGTTTTGAACAGTTACACATTTTTGTTGTTCAGGCTCTGTGTCTCAGCAGATTCAACTTGAAATAACATAATAGAAAGTACTATAAAGTGCCAAGTATCAGCTGGTTTACATCAACATAGAAAGAACTATATGGGAGATATAGCTCTTTTAACACAGGGCTCAAATTTTAGGGGTTCAAAAGTAACTGGAGTGAGACACGTGATATAAAACAATTCATTGGAGTCAGTGACTGCCTACCATGTGCTTAAGAAACAATTAGTGGCCACGTGTCTAACCCCTGCAATTAACAGGGCTATGTCTCCCACACAGTTCTTTATTAATTTATGTAAACCCACTCAAATTAAAGCTGAGACTTGCACTTTAATGTCGTGTCCATTGTTTTATTTCAAAGTGGATGTGCTGAAGCACAGAGCCTGAAGAACCAAAAATGTGTAACTGCCCAAATACTTGTGCTCTATTCTATAAGTTGGTTCCCTTTTTTCAAAAATGTGTGGTTCGCAGGACCAGACGATTTCCTCCAATTATCTTTGTATCACAATGCCAAGCCTCCTCAGGAAAGATTATTGCCGTGGTATTCTCCCAGTAAATACAGCAAACTGCACCTGTACCCTTTGGGTTGGTCAAGGGGTGTGAGTGAGCCTAAAGGCCAGTTGATATATATTCCCACCCCCTGGAGGTGCTGGAGGACGTGATTAGGCAGACAGAATCTGCGCTGCCTTGTTCATCCTTCCACCACTGCATCTAGAACATACGTGAACAGTAGGAAATGGATGGATGGATGATCATTTGTCGGTTTGTTTCTGTTCTTGGCTCTGAATTTCCCATAACACGCCTCTTTGTGTCTCCCACACGTGCATTCACACACACTGTAAAGTCCTCATAGAGGAAGTAGATATTAGGACAGGTTATTTATAGTTTTTCACCCATTTGAGACTCTGTTTGACAAGGTGCTTATTTGTCCACAAGGTGCAGGGAATGGAGCCACTGTAGAGCAAACAGTGTACAGTTGCTGCCCTGCTATATCTCTTTGATTATTAGCATCTTGTGGATGAGTAGTTAGAGAAAACCGATGTATTTTGGTCATATAAGACCGACAGAGAGGGTATCTAGCTCTAGTCATGTTGTCCCCTATTTTGCATACACTGTATTTATGGTTATATATGGTATATGTACTGTGTATGTATATATATATATGGGGCTGCCACACTGAGAATACTTTGTATGCAGTGCCACTTCATGCCACCTTTATTCCTTGATGTTGCTTGGTATTTTGTACTTTCCTTTTCCTTCTATAGAAACCACACACATCTATGTAACAGAGAGCAAACTGGTCTTTTTTCGTCTCTTGAGTTATTTTCTGTTGTTCATTGAGCCCTGTGTGTTTATTGGGCTCCATTCATTTTTTCCCCCCCGTCTTTCCATTTGGTTCGAAGGTAAATCCATTGCATTGATTCACTTGGGACTTCCCAGTTATCCTTCATTTCTCCCCAGCAGAATTGCTCTATTTTTCAACCTCCAACTCACTCTGCTTCGGTCAACCTGTCTAAGTGTTCTGCCCTCTCACTCGCCCCTCACCTCCTCCTCCTCTGACCATTTTCCTGCCTCTCAGCTGAACCTCGTTCACCGCTGGTCATAATAAAAAACATACAGAGATTAAGATCATTGAGGCATGTACATAATATTGATTCAAATTTACCTTCATTATTTTGGTGTGTCATCGTAATGCATTGCCCCCTTCCCACATTTTGAAATGGCCTTATTTGATGAATGACTCAACTGACTTGTACCCACATCGTATTTATTTTGATGCCACTTTATCTAGTTAGCAGAGCAAAACAAATATTTAACATCCACTCGTCCTGTTTTGGTGTTGGTATTTCACTGCGACATAAAATACGCCTTTAGATTTGCCTGTGATGAATCAACATCATCCTGTTTGATAAATCCATCATTTTGACATGAAGACATAATTTAGCTGTATACAAACAGAAACTCAAATATAAATGGTGTTCTCAAACGTCTGCACTTAGATAGATTCTGTCTGTGCAGTCTCCTTTGAACTTGAAGACACAAGGGGTTTGTGTGGTCTGATGGGTACTCTTGGCACAATCTGCATCAAAAACATTCCATTGCTTGTTGCTTGTAGGCTGGTTGTGAAGAGCAGAGTGGTAAAAGGACACACAAACGTGCAGTTAGAGCCCCACACCCATACTGGTAATACCACCAAGCAAACACAATCAACGTAAAAATTGACTCCTGTCTTGTTTAGTACTTTCCTCTCAGTAAGCTAGGCGTTGTCTGCTTTCTATGGCGCCATGGTGTCTTCTGTGAAAATCCCATCTCTTGCAAGTCACCTTCAGTGGTTAGTCACTGTCCCCCTCCCTGACTCCCATAATTCTGCCTCCCTCCCTCCCTCCCTCTTTCCCTCCTCCTCCTCTCCACTTAACTTTATTACATTTTGGACAGAAAGGAATTTATAGCCCAACTAAGGTCATTGCTCCACTAATGGAATGGGCTAGTTACGGCATAGATTCATTAAAACCTTCAGAATATTCCTTGCACGCATGCAGTGTTTCCTCTTTAAGTCTAGCCTCTGTTTCAAGATTCTTTTTATCTGTCTCCGTCACTGTCTTTGTTTTTCTTGTCAGTCTAGTTAATCATATTTCCTTCTGTTTAGAGGTGTCTTCACATGGGGCTTCCAGTTTTGTGCATAGGCGTTTTCCAGATCGGAAGGTAGAGGTCCGCGATGTAATCTAGTGATGGAGACCTGTATGCCAGGAAGCTGTCATGTGCGGTTGCCAGAACAAATAGGATCAAGGTGAAGGAGGAGGAGGACAGAGATCTGTTGATGGGAAAAACTGATAGGGGTATCCTGTTGTTTGACGTTAGGAGTCGCTACTGTTGTAGAAAGAACTGGCTGGACTTCCAATGGCGCAAGATGTTTTATAAAAAATGGTCTTCTTGTTCTCTTTGCCAAGGCTTTACGTAGAAGCATCATTCTTTTCCCCAGTTGTTCTGCCATCTTTGGTTTATGTCATGCCATCATATACAGGCCATTAGCTTGAGTCTTGCTTTGACATAGAAAGGAATTAAAAAAAAAAATCATTGTCATTCCTGCTTAGAATTCAAGTTTGTTTTGCAGTTGCAGTATTGGTTGACTGTACATGCTTGAAATCAAATCAATAAAGTACTGCTCTTACTTTCTTATAAGTACTCTACAGAAAGACATTTTAAAATACCCCTATGCTTTTCTGGCTAATGTGAACTTAACTACAAATCTCCCCCACTCTGCTAGTTGCACACTTAACTCCAGTACACACAGTAGAACCTCAGAGGCTATGTTAATTGCATGTTTAACTCCTGCTCTTCATTGAAGTGCTGTGTATCCACCTCTTACCTAATGCATGTATGGAGCCTTTAATAGGCATCATTTTTAGAATTGAATGCAGCTGTATTTGTAATAATGAATGATGAAACCTTTCCAACTCTGACTCTGTGCACATACCAGTGGAATTTATAAAAACGCCACTGTCTTGGTAACAGAGGTGTCACTTATTGAATGATGCAAGCATTTTGCAAATGTGGCCAAGGTTAGCTTTTTCTCTTCTAACCATTTCTTCTTATTATGGCTGAAAGCTTTTCATTTCAAACCCCAAAGCGGATTACTTATTAAATCAATGGCCTTTATTTATGACAATCCAATACAAGCTGATACTGTGTACTCGCATGGGGAGCATAGAAAGCACTAAATTTGATTTAAGAAACAAGGCGCTGAAACAGATTTAGGCCTACTGTGTGCTCTGACTGCTGAATACTGTGTAATGTCATGTTTTTTTCTTGACTTTCTTTCTCGTTCTGCAGGCACTGAACAGTACAGTAAATATTCTGGTTATGCTGAGAGTTACAAATGGAAGGAGAGCTACAAGGATGAAACTCCGAGGTATCTTGTTTTGATATTTTAAACCAAAAGACTTTAATTCAGTCAGAAAAAGTTGGGGGACCTTTATCAGTCCCACCCCTCTTATTGCTTCTCTCTCGTTTCCAGGGATGACTGGCAGAGACGATGTACAGAGATCGTCGCCATTGATGCTCTTAAATACAGGCACTTCTTAGAGCAGTTTCTCCCTGAGAAGATGTCCAGAGAACTCAACAAGGTGAGCGAGAGAGAGATATCCCTGTCTGTGTTTGCATAGTGATTGGGGAAATATAGTTAGCTTACATTCAGTATTACACATTCTCCAAGCAACATACCTATTTCAAAAGACATTATTGTCAGTAGTTGATAAGATAACGCTGGACATGACAGATATTATGTTGCTTTTGACTTAAAGCTCATGGTTGAACTTTGACACATTGTCAGATATCACCTGCAAAGATGTTAATTAAAGGCTCTGTGATCTGTAACACCATTGAATTTAGCTCAGGGCTACTCACAGAGCTATTAATGGTAGTGGTACTGTCTTTAACTACAGTTTTTTCTGCTGAGAAATTGGGCAAAAATATTCTGTACCTGTATGAAGTGTTGTATTGCTTATGGTTTAGCCTGAGGCTAAACTTTACTGAAACATCGTTACTTATGTAGATCTCACATATTCTTTATTTTATTTTATTTTTTTAAAGTATTTTTTTGGGGCTTTTTTATGCCTTTATTTGATAGCACAGTAGAGAGAGACAGGAAATGGGGAGGCAGAGAGAGGGGGAATGACATGCAGCAAAGGCCGTCCGATGTCAGACTCGAACCGGGGCTAACTGCAGCGAGGACTGTAGCCTCTAGACCACTACGCCGCATGACGCCCCATCTCACATATTCTTTATTTCATTTTAAATTCTGATATATAATCCAAAGAGATTTTATTTATTTATTTATATATATATATATATATATATATATATATATATATATATATATATATATGAGAAAAAAGTTTCTCTTGTCTTTTTCCTCCCCACCTTCACTTCCTCCTACTCCCTGTGCATTCATCTCAGGCGTACTGTGGATTCTTCCGAAATAACGCCAACAACAAGCACCTCTCTGCAGTAGCCACAGGCAACTGGGGTTGTGGAGCTTTTGGTGGAGACACGCGGCTCAAAGGTATCATTGAATTAAAAGCATGCACTTACGAAGAAATCAACTGTTTTTTATTCGTGAGAGTTGTTATGGTGAAACCGCACTGCAGATGCATCATATTGTTTATATGAAGTTTTCAATTGTGGATTCTCAAGCAGCAGCTAAATATCATTCGCTCAGACAGGATCATCCATTCAGCTGCACTACTCCCAACTGTCGAAGCCCCCGCTGACGGACACTCAGCATTCATGCAGTATGGACTGTACGGCACAGTCACTGATGCTGGTCTCTGTCAAACCCCTCTGGTCAATTAGGAGCTCTCCCAGGGTGTGTCACTCAACCGTTCCTTCCCTCCCTTTATTGATCAGCTGACACACATTTATGTTTTCCATTAAAAGGGCGATTGATTACAGGGAAGGGACACCATAAATCCAGGCTGATGCAGGTCTCTGCGGGCTTACACAACATCACTCTTCATAAGCAGGAGCCCCTTACTGTCCCCTCGAGTACGCCACACCGCAGATTTTTTGGCCAGTTGTATTTCTAGTCAATTTCTTGACACATTTTCATTAGCTTTTAATTTAGTTCATACTTATCATACAATGTGTTACTAAACGAGCATCTGCTGTGTTATGCCTGGATTCATGAAGGCTGTGCTGTGTTAAAGTCACGTCTATACACTGTACGATGAATGCAGATGTTTAAACACTGATATGTTCATGTACAGTTTCATGTAGATCTCTAAGTGTTAATTTCCTCTACAGCTTGCTATGAATAGATCCATTGGACTCGACAAAGTCCCTGAGGATGATATTAGCTTCCGGGGACCCCCGCCCATTAGCCCTGGAATTAGCATAGCCGGTATTTTTAGAAGGCAATAACTGTATTTTACATTAAAGTCCCGGAGCTGACTTGAGATGTGGTAATTACATAAGTCTAACTGTTATGTTGTTATAAAGATTACAGGCCTTTTGCAAATGATGGTTTGTTTTGTGTGTTCATTAATCTGAAATCAATATCCATTCTGTTAAATATTTAAAAGTCTTAAGACCTAATTTGCAAGGGCCAAAAGATTGAGTGCAGTTGATGAGGCTGTGCTACCAGTGGTGGATTATTTACTCTTCTGATACAAATTGCCCCTGTCAGTCGTGTTCTTTTCTGCCAGAAGCCGCACCTCATCTGGTTTATTGACCAATCAGTTAGTTATTTTCAGTGGTCAATTACACATTTATGATTTCTCTGAGGCTGAAGGATACTTATGACACTAATGCTGTGTATTGTCGTTGCCTGTATTTCCCTTCAGCTTTCTCCTTCTCTCTTTTTCAGCGCTGATTCAGTTGATGGCTGCAGCAGAGGCCGGAAGAGACGTGGCTTACTTCACATTTGGAGATGCTCAGCTTATGAGAGATGTTCATGAAATGCACACTTTCCTCACCGAGAGACGAGTCACCGTTGGTAAGGCTTGTTCACAAAACTAAATATGTTAAGTATTTTTGTTGTAGTAGCTGCAGTCACACAGATATCGCTATTTCCTCAACCCTGCCCCTGTTGAGCCTTTTACAGTAGATTACATAATGAACAGGAATGGTGATGATATCAGCCACTGTTGAGATTGTGGGGCTCTTGAGGCTCGTGCAGTTATCCGTGTTGGCGTCATTATAGGGACAGTACACATAAATAAAAGAACGCAGTCCATCTGTATGTTAAGTTATTCCACCTTATGGGCCATCTCCGCTCCTCAGCCCATCCATTCAGCCTCCGCTGCAAAGTGGATTACTGCCTGAACTGACCCCAGCCTCTCCCCTCCCCCTCTTTTCATTTTTCTTCCGCTGACATTTATTGAAGCCTTTCAGAGAAATTCCCCTCTAGCCATCCATTTCCTAAAGTGGAGCTACAGAGAAAAAGCTCACGGCTTGTGTGTGTGTATGTGCGCTTGATTTATAAATGAGCCCAAACACACTTTGGTATTTTTTAGTGTTTTTTTTTCTCTTACAGTTTTGGTCTCTCTTGCTCGTTCTTTCACTCTTCACCCATTTTTCCTTTTTGTCTACTCCTCTTAAATCCTGTTTTATCTCCCTCGTTGTTTCTTCCTTCTCTTGACGCCTGAACCATCCTCTCCCTCTGTCCCTCATGCTCTCTCTATCCTCCCCCTCTCTCCAACACCCTCCCAGGGCGGTTGTACAGTCTTTTGAACCAGTACTCGAGTGTGGTGTGTAAGAATTGCCGCACGACGCGACCTGAAATCAGTCTCTACAGTTTCATCTACGAGAGGGTCTCTTCCCCTGCAACCGGCGACGCCGCGGACTCCGCCAAGGATTCTGGGATGTTGCCTGTAACATCGGACTTCCATTAACACGGGGAGAGCTCCAACTCAACCTCCCTTCCCCTGTCTCTTTGTGTAATAGAGACTCCAGGTTCAAAAATGTGCTCTCAGTCTTGTGCTTACAATCACTTATTTCTCTCACACATACACTCCCTTTAAGTTTGTGACCCCCCCAACACACAAACTACCAAAACACAGTTTTGCCTTTCTCGCTGGTGGTATTATAGGAGCCTTGTAGTCCGCCACCAAATGTGGTGAAATGTTTCAGAGACTTATAGCAATAGTAAATCCTGGTTGCTGTTAGGCCTTTTCTTTACACTAAATGTGATGTGGAATTCTTTTGTTTTTACATACTAATTACAAATATGGCCAAATAGTCATTATATGCATGGTTGGACACTTTTCACTACTGATAATCCAGGATTCCTGGTTATCTTATATTGTGTTTGCTACCTTTTTTTTTTTTTGGATGAGTTGTCTTCTCTGTTTACCATACCCAGGCTGTGGTGAGGTTCCTGAATGCAGAGAGATGATGAGATGCCATACTGTAGTCTATGCATGGGTAACATTTATTTATCGAATATTCTACAAATATATGCTGCTCTTTTATATCCTCTTAGGATGCGGAACTTCAACACACATATTGTCCTTAAGGCTTATGTTAATACGAGTGAAAAATGATCAATGAAATTGACACTTGTATGAGAATCATTTCAGATGAAACAGATATTTATGGTCATCGTCATCTTAGACCATTGATTCTATCATTTTCACACATGTTCAGTGTTAAGCACAGTACTGATACTGTATTTACAAATAAATGGGGGAGCAGATAAAGAAAGAATTGCACGCAAAATATTATTTTTGTTAATGTTTTTACTCAACATTTACTTTGGGGATGTGGTTATGGGTTTTTTTAATTATTTGCTGTATTTCCTGATTGATGGTGTGGGTTTTATTTAATGATAGATTCATAAAGGCTGTAAATGTATTGCATAGTACTGTACTTTAGGTTTTTAGGTTGTACTCTTTTTATTATAATTTCTTAATTAAAGTATATCCTGTTAACATTGTATTTCTCAGTTAACATCAATATGATTTACTGACTAATGACCAAAGGATCTGTACAATACAAGCAAAAACTTAACAAGGTCGTGTGGAGATCAGCTATTTAAAGGCTGCATAGCCTCACCTCGGGTAACTAATTTTAATGTTAACTAAAAAATGATGTCAAGAAGTCATTTCAGCAGTATTCTCAGTATGTTTCTTTACGTCCGGGTAATTGAATTATTCATAGATCATCTTGAAATAATAGATTTAATTGCATGACTGTTGCCTTCATCAGAGAGAATTCATTTCTTTTTTTATGCGTGTCTTTGAAACTGTGCCTTGGCACCACAGATTTCTCTTTTAATTTAATGAAATCATACATTATTTAATATTTGAAATGTGATTGATTTTTGTGATAGCACGTGTACCAAGGGCTGTCAGACAAATTTAATTCTAGCTCCAAACATGCTTTATTAGATGAATTAGGGTTCCTAAATAGCCTCATGACGTGGACTTCCATAAATGGTGTGTAGGCTTGGCTTGGGTAAGTGGATTAGACATTATCTGCTTCTCCCGCTCTTTGTACCGAGCCCAGCATTGACCAAATGAGCTGTGGACTCAGTCATGGACACAGTCAATTTGGTTTGGCAGACCTGACTGTTTATGGCTGCTGTGAGCCTGAGTCATCTGAACATTAACTTTTTGGTTAGGTTACTGGTGCCTTCTGGATCAAATCTGTC
Source organism: Seriola aureovittata (assembly GCF_021018895.1). Classification (NCBI taxonomy): domain Eukaryota; kingdom Metazoa; phylum Chordata; class Actinopteri; order Carangiformes; family Carangidae; genus Seriola; species Seriola aureovittata. The sequence goes on from NC_079377.1 coordinate 13,991,757, forward strand.
ATTACTCCTTGGACACTTAACATTGACACTGAATGAATCCCACAAATGAATAATGACAATCAAAAAAACAGTGATGGATGTATTAAGACATTTTTCAGCTTTTGCACATTGTCAAAAACACTTTCACCAGAAATAGGAGGTTGGAAAATAGTCTCATGTTTAATTTTCCCCCATGCACAAGAAATGTTTCCAACATCAAACAGCTGCTCCAGTCTTGTCCTGTATAGTGATGTAATTATTCTAAACAGGATGTAATTTAACACCAATCCCTGTTACCCAGCAGCACAGGTCTTTTCATCGATGAACATTATTAATAAAACGCCAGAAAGCCACTGTTCTTCGCTCCATCTCTGTCAGGCAGCAACGCCACCACAACAAAATGGCATTTCAGTTAATAATTGCCTGACCCTGCGTTCTCTAGGTCAGCTGGAGAGCAGCACCAAACCCAAACTCAAATCATGAAAAAGGAAGAACTGTCTCTTTGAGGGAACACTCATTATTAAAGTGGGTTTTTTTAGAGTGAATATATTGTGGCTGTGCATGAAAACACTTGGCGATATCCAGCTAAATGGTTAAATTAAAGTTACAGGATGAAAAGGGAGGCTGGTTTGTACAAAGGTAACCAGTTTAAAAGCCACATAATGACACTCTGATCAATGGCATGTTTTAATATCTAGACCTACACTATTCTGTCTGGTAAATCCTCTTACAACTCGTGCCCACTTCACCCCCCCCCCCTTTTTTTTTTTCAGTGGTGTGTGATTGTCATGATGGATAATACTGTTCCTTCCTGTGCCAGCAAGTATGACTGATGAAAATCTAGATGAGGAGGAGAGCAGGCTTAGGGAGGGGGAAGGAAAGAGGCAGGAGAGAGGGAGTGAGGGAGGGCCAATTATCTTATTGTTTAACCCACTCAAGGTAGAAGCCCATCAATCTGAAACCACTTGCTCAAATGACTCATGTTCAGGCTTTCTAAAAGTTTAATTGGCTTATATAATTAACACTGAGGGGAAAGACATATGTGTGATGTAACTTAGAGGGGAAAAAAATGAGTGTGTGCCAGGGCTCATAGATTTGAAGTGACAGGATTGAAGTAAGTAAACCAAGACACCACAAACCACAAACCTCACAATAATTAACCTCCTGATATTTTTTGTATCATTTAAAAAAAAAAAAAATCTGGAAATAGAAAATTATCTGGAAATATAATGAATTTTATGGATTGTTTTTCTATCTCTGTGTCCCTGAGCTGGTGTGTTTGGCTGTAATTTAGGCACCACTGGCACCTTTGGGTGCAGCAGGCTGCTTGCTTTGCGGAGGAAGCACCACCTGACAGGCGGGGGGCGTGTCAAACCGTGGCTGCTGCTGCTCTCCGATCTGTGTCACCTTCACTGATACCTGTCCTACTTTTTACCTGCACCCCTCGGCGATGACAATACAGTCGAAGAGCGGTGCAGTCTAAGGTAAATGTAATTTTTAGAAATAAAACATGGGTGACATTTGAAAAACCACCGTCCTGCTTTTTTTTTTTCCCGTGATGCCGCGCTTTTGCAGTGTCAGAGACAAGGGGAGATTATGAGGATTTGTGTTGACGTTGAGGGATTAGAGGTCCAGGGACACCGTAGCAGACCCAGAATGAACTAGGCAATGTTTAAGCATTGATGTCGGCGCTGTGTCCTGACGCAAACAGTAAAGCATCCTGCAGGAAAAGGTGAGGAAGTTGTAGCAGCGGGTTATACTGCAGTAACAGACCACCATACTTGGTTGGACTCTTCGCGGTTACGCGCTTTTTTTATTTTTTGCAGCTGGAGCGACTTCGCGCAGAAACAGACTCACAGGCCGTTACATGGCTGTTAGTCATGTAATGGCTTTACATCAAATGTATGCCGCTTCGATCAGTGGAGATTCCACTGAAAATACACGCTTGTAAAGGTCATTTAATCCACGACGAGTCTGTGCGCAATTATAGTTTATGCGTAACCTATAATCAGTTTGTGCAGCTGAGGTATTGTTTTCTGTGTGACATTCAGAAACTTCTCATTCAGAGGATGCTTTGTAATAAAATTGTGACGTCAAATTTTTACTAATGCACACTTTTCTGCAAAAAATTCAAGATGTTTGCAACCAATTTTCTCTTTCTCTGTGTGTCTATAGCCATGAGTCAGTTTCGGGCGTTAGCGGGTGTGCTGAGGGGTGGGTGTGCTGGGGGAAGCCAGTGGCTGCGAGGGCGTGGAGGGGGCCCGGCCAGGCGCTGGGTTGATCTAAGGAGAGGCTGCTCCTCTGGGGCTGCACCTGTCCCCTCAGCAGTGGCCAGCAGCTCCAGCTATGTGGAGGAGATGTACTTTGCCTGGCTGGAGGATCATAAAAACGTCCACGAGGTAATCATGTGCAACATGCCCCATTTATTTCCATATCAGTTAATAACTGCTGAGAGATATTGAATATAAACTTTTTTTTTTGCCCATTAATGGAAATTTGCAGAGGGCACAATGTGCAGCACCCCTGCAACCTGGGCTGGTTTAACAGCTAAATTACAATGTGTTGGTCTTGAAACACAGTTCAGCACATCTCCGGCCAGAGGACCCTTAATAAATATGCACTAGGGTGTGCTGTTAGCTCAATTGCCTGACTCATGTAAATATACTGTGGCTGCAAATGTTCTGGACTCCTGCCTGGCCTTTCACAGACACATCAACCACCCAGCCTTACTTCCTTCCTCTCTACACTGTGACTAAAGGCAGGAACACATTAAAACACGTCTTAACCAGAGTGTCCGATGGTGTACTTCATTATTAGTCACTAAGCAGGAGCGATGCTGTTGCTCCATGTTCCTGTTTGCCTCCTGTTGGATCTGCCTTTCTCCGTCTTCTAGTCTTGGGATGCATTCTTCCGCAACATCCAGGCCTCCAGTCCGTCTGGCGAGGCGGGAGAGAGACGCCCCTCTGCTCTGCTCCAGGGCCGAGTGCTGTCCCACTCACCAGACATGACACAGAAAGTGGTGGAGGACCACCTGGCTGTACACACTCTCATTAGAGCCTACCAGGTAACTCCACACTCACCCGGCCCCGCTATGAGGAACCCATGCACACACACACACACACATGGATAAACACACTGTGCATGCATCAGATTTTGGAGTAATGTGGATTTATCTTATTTGCAAATAAAAAGATTGATCACATATCTCATAGGCATCCATTTAAATATTAAAGCAGTGTCTGTGTACAGAATTAAGATGTCATCTGCCTTGAGCCACAACTGGCTGACTATTAGTATCTCCTATGTGTGTGTGTGAAAAATGCATCAAACAAAATCAGCTTGACTCGCCAAAACAGATGCAACTGGCAATGGGAGCTGTTTATACTGTGTGTCCCTGTATTAAAAGGAATGTACAATTTGTTTGTCACTGCATGAGGTTATGCAAATTGGTAGATTAAGTCTAACCTACTTACCCTGGCTGCTTTTTGAAAATGGAAATATCAAAGAGACTACTTAAACAAAACAGGTGGTAACGTTCCCCATGCCCTCAAATTAATTCGAGGAACTATCCGAGGGATTTATTAAATTCTGTCTTTTGGCAAAAGCGTCACTTTTATTCCCAGCTTGTTGAAATCCTTGTGGGAATGTGTGTGCGTACATACACATAAAAGCACTCCCATGGGGCTCTTTCCTCAGAGAGGTTGACCTATAACTGAGTGTTAGCTTATGCTCCAGCTGTTCATACTCAGCATCATGCTGGCAGCAGGCCCCTTTCCAAATTGCATCTTGATCTCTTCTGCTCGTCACTTTCTGTTTTTTACCTGATTCTCTCCTTCTCTCCTCATCTCTCCCAACGTTATCTCTCTGAGTAGATCCGTGGTCACCACGTTGCCCAGTTAGATCCTCTGGGAATCCTGGAGGCTGACCTGGACTCCTTCGTTCCGTCTGATCTGATCACCACCATTGACAAATTAGGTGAGGTTCGCAACTAAAACATCACAAACAAAGAGTTTTTGTGATGATGTTGTTGTCTTTAGTCTCTTGTGTTCATAGTTTTTTGTTTACTGAGGTGGTTTCATCACTTTAAGCTCCATTAGCATTTAAAACAGACTATTATTTAAAAAATATGTCAAAATGAAATTTTTTGAATTACTGACTAGAGATTCATGGTTCCATCCAACGGTATGATTCTACATTTCCTGGTTCTGGTCTAGACTTTGTAAATAAGAAGTATATGGTTGCTGGTATATGGAGATAACCTGTAGGCAGTATACGGTGTATGCTGATGAGATTCACACTATAGAAGGCCTTTCTTCAAATTAACTCAGGATACTTGTTGTGTTTAAAGATTTCAGTCAAAAGCATATTATTCTCTTTGGCAGCTTGATCTTCCTTATAAATGTAAATATCTGATTTGCATTTTTCCTGTGCATCTATACATGTATTATACACACATCTCCGATCCAGGGTCATGTAACTCATCAGACCCAGGCGTGTAAGTGGTATTTCAGTATAAAAGGCACCGTTACATTCTCCGCCAAGTCTGTATACGGGTTGGTTGTCCTAATGCTGTCATTAATCTCAGGCCTAGCTCTTGTCATTCTCCATTTCATTAAGCGGACTGAGGGTCGAAAGATGCGGGACGGCTACAGAGAGCGATCGAAGTCTGCGGTAATGGCTAGTAAAGAGGAGAGAGAGAGATATATAAGGAGAGACATTGTTTCTGCTGTTATCGGTGATCAGTGTGTGTCAGGACATAGCGTTGCATTATGTATTGTTACCAGGACTATAGCTCCTTAATGAAAGCTAATGACAGCCTCCGTAGCCCCTTATTTGGTCAGCTGATAGTGCACGAGTCTATTCTTGGCCCCCTTTGTCTTTGCTGTGTTCCTAATATGATTTGCACCTGTCTCCTCTTATGTTGCTTGCGATCTTGAGCTTGACCAGCTCTCTCAGGTGGGCTTCGTCAGAACAGAGACCTATGTGTGGGGCTACAGATACTGATGCTGTATCTCCACAGGTCCTGCTGCCTTACACTCTACAGATTCATACTGGTTAATAGTTTTTATTTTCTACCCTCAGGTTTTGTTTTCACAGTTTCTGCCATCAAATCAATCAACTCTGATTAACATTTTTGAATTTTGTCAGTCAGTTCACTGCAGGCTGATGATCTGAGAGTGGAGGGAGCGCTGCAATCTCATTAGGAGTTGCAGCTAATGATTGTTTTCATTATCAATTAATCTTTTGCTTATTATATTTTAATAGCTCGGTTAGTCATCATTTACACTATAAAAATATCTATCACGATTTCCCAGAGCCCAGGATGACATTTTCAAATGGCTTGTTTCACCCAACCTCCAGTCCTTCACTTGCTTTTGATAAAGCTGGAACCAACAGTGTTTGATATTTATGCTTGATAAATGACTTAAATGATTAATCCATTATCAAAATTGTTTGATGATCAAAGTTAGGTTCATTGACTAAACAACTAATCAGGTTAATTCTAAATATTTGTATATTTGTGATAAAACATTACCAAACATTTCAGTAATCATAATAATACATTTCCTACTTTTTAATTCTCGTAACTGGGATTTCTGCTCTGTTCGCATGATATGGCGGTTTTACTTAAGCCCTGTTGAATCACATTATAATAGTGCTCCCTGGAAACTAATAGCTTACATCCTCTACAGTGAGCCTGATCAAAATTTATGTGATCTTATTGTAGGTTTCTACGGTCTTGATGAGTCTGACTTGGACAGGAGCTTCCAGCTGCCTCCTACCACCTTCATCGGAGGAGAAAACACCACTCTTCCTCTGAGAGAAATCATACGCAGACTAGAGGTATTTTGTTTGTGAGTTTGATCCTGTACGTTTTTTTTCTAATGATGAGGGAAAGCAGTAACACTGTATCATTCTTTTTCTTTCTTTCTTTTTTTTTTAATCTCTTCTTTTTCAGACATCCTACTGCGGTCACATTGGAGTCGAATTCATGTTCATCAACAACGTGGACCAGTGTCAGTGGATTCGTCAGAAATTTGAGACTCCGGGAATCATGCAGTTCACTAATGCTGAGAAGAGAACTCTGCTCGCCCGCCTGATCAGATCCACACGGTCAGCAGTGAATAAACTCTTTCCACAGCTCACACTTTGGTGACAGCACGATAATTCACTTTTAGTTATAACCCATATCACATAAACAAACACTCCTGTACGCCTGTATATTTGGGAAGATAAACACCTTATTCTTTATTTGAGCTCATTTTCATCTTTGATTTATGATTTAAGAAGTTACTGGAGTTTGTTCCTGGAAGTGATCTGCCTGCATATTTCTTCTCCTGTGGATGATTCATTTCTTTATGATGTAACAGTAGAGTAAATCAATATGTGCTAAGTTGTTTCTATAGATGTATGCAAATAACTGTGTGCAAGTGCCTTAAACCTTCATGATGTTGTTCCAAAATTCTTTACTGTTATACAATACAATACATTAATATCATGAAGTATTGTTAGTTATTCCTCAATTGTTTTTCTTGTTAAGGTTTGAGGACTTCCTGGCCAGGAAGTGGTCATCAGAGAAACGTTTTGGTCTAGAGGGCTGTGAAGTGCTCATCCCTGCTCTTAAAACCATCATTGACAAATCGAGTGCTGCGGGCATCGACAGTGTGATCATGGGGATGCCTCATCGGTAATGTGTACTACACCTTCTGTCCCCTCTCTGTTCAGTCTATGCATGCAGTCAATTATTTTCCTCCCATGTCTGATGTAGACCTTACGAACTATATTCCCAGGGGTCGACTGAATGTTCTCGCTAATGTGATCCGTAAGGATCTGGACCAGATTTTCTGCCAGTTCGACCCCAAGTTAGAGGCTGCTGATGAGGTGAGGAAGAGGTTAATATGTGACAATGTGGAATACTGCAGAGAAATGCATTTTGAAGATACAGATGATGCTTTATTTATCTCAATGTCTATACTTGTAGGGTTCGGGTGATGTCAAATACCATCTTGGAATGTACCACGAAAGGATTAACCGCGAGACAGACAAGGACATCACGCTGTCACTCATGGCAAACCCCTCCCACCTGGAGGCAGTGGACCCAGTGGTAATGGGCAAGGCCAAAGCTGAGCAGTTCTACAGAGGAGACACCCAGGGAAAGAAGGTAACAGTTATTATATCAGGTACATGGAGTTTATGTTTTGAAAATATGATTTTGAAGGTGCTTCATCTTCATCTTCATCTATGATGGGATTTTTCCAGGTCATGTCCATCTTGATGCACGGTGACGCTGCGTTTGCTGGACAAGGAGTTGTGTATGAGACCTTCCACTTAAGTGAGCTTCCCTCCTACACGACACATGGTACAATCCACGTGGTGGTCAATAACCAGGTACTGGAAAGATCAGTGTCACTATAACTATTTCTAGAATGCGTATCTTTTATTATTTGCTCACATGCCAACAGTTAGGGCAGTAATACTAATACTATTACTAATACTTATAGTCTTACTTATGATTATTACTACTGCTACACTTGCTTCACATAACTCTGTTAAAATAATGATTCCAAGCAAATTGTAATTAAAAACTAACAAAATTAGGTGTTAAAACTTTTGTTTTACACACATTTTATTAAACTCATTTTGATTGTTTTACATGCGATTTTAGGCTCTAAATGTAAAGTTATCATGTTTGACATGTGATTGTTCCCTCCCAGATTGGCTTCACCACAGACCCTCGAGTTGCCCGCTCCTCTCACTACCCCACCGATGTGGCTCGCGTTGTCAACGCACCCATCTTCCACGTGAACGCCGATGACCCCGAGGCTGTCATGTACGTGTGTCAGGTGGCTGCAGAGTGGAGGAACACCTTCAACAAGGATGTGGTCATTGACCTGGTCAGTCACAGCCAAGTCTTAATGGATTAACAGCTACATACCAAGACGTATCTTCTGTTTTTAAGGTGTGTGTGCGTGTGTGTGTGTGTGTGTGTGTGTATTTACAGGTTTCTTACAGACGGTTTGGCCATAATGAGATGGACGAGCCCATGTTCACCCAGCCGCTGATGTACAAACAGATCCGTCGGCAGGAGCATGTGCTGAAAAAGTACTCTGACAAGCTCATTTCTGAGGGAGTGGTGACACTGCAGGAATTTGAGGTCTGTGATCTAATGCTGTTTGCTCTTGTTAAATATACAGTATATTGGTAGCTGCTACTGTATGCTCTTGTATTTGATATCACCATCCGCTGGACTACGTGCATTAAATCAAACTTAGATATTGCCCTAGCCTTTGGGTAAATGTGTTGTGCCAGCAGCGCTGTATTCGAGTTTCAATTTACTGACTCAGTTCAATCACCTGGCCTCACAATCCCTCAAACACAGAATATATTGCTCAATGAAGTTGAAGTATCCCTCAGATTCTGGCGCCATTCAATGGAATTGCTCAGTTTCTTCATCCAAAAAAGAAACTTTGATCGTAACATCCATTCTGAACATTTTTTTTATACCACATGTCAGAGAAATACTGCAGCACCTCTTTGGTGTGTTAGTTCCTGGCTTTTGATGGACATTGTTTTCTGTTGTGTGGCCTGCTATTTGGAGTTTTGCAAAAGCCCCATTTGTAATATGGCAAGGCAGAACCATTACTGCTGGTGGAGACTTTCCTCCTCCTCTAATATCTCTCTCTCTGTCTCTTTTTCTCAGTCTTTTTCTCTCTCTCTCTCTCTCTCTCTCAACTACACACAGTTTTGGTTAGTCAGCTGCAGCCCTTTGATTAAAGTAAACAAATTGTGCATCATTTAATATGTGGCATTTTTCATTGTCCCTATTACACAATACCAAATGTGGATGCAGGAAGAGGTTGCCAAATATGACAAGATATGTGAGGAGGCATACACCAGCTCCAAGGATGAAAAGATCTTACACATTCGACACTGGCTCGACTCCCCCTGGCCAGGTATATTCTCCCTTTACCCTAAAAAACTTTCTGCTGAATACTTTCTTGTTCCCGCTGAAAGGAAACTGTCTCTCTCTGTAGATTTCTTCACAGCGGAGGGAGAGCCCAGGAGCATGAGCTGTGTCCCCAGCGGACTGGAGGAGGAGGTTCTGCAGCACATTGGCCACACAGCCAGCTCAGTGCCCCTGGAAGATTTTAAGATCCACCCCGGTGAGTCCAGTTGCTTTCTGTGGGAAAAACACAATTACATTGTTTTTGGACATTTTCTTCTACTGGGATGATATTAGGTCAATAAAGCAGTTCACTTGTAAACACATCCTTTCCTAAGAGCAGCTTTTTGGCCTACACAGATGAGGCTATAGCAATTAACACTGGCGCAAGGGTTTTTTAATGTTTCTTACAACACATTACGTCAGTCCATCGTGTTTTATTGTTTTATATTCCCTTCACCAGTGCTCCTCTGAGAAATCACTTGTTTTTTGTTTTTTTTGTTCCTCTGTCTGTGTTCGTATTCCAGGTGTGTCTCGTATCCTGCGTGGTCGAGCTGACCTGGTGAAGAATCGGCAGATGGACTGGGCTCTAGGAGAGTACATGGCCTTCGGTTCCCTTCTCAAAGATGGCATTCATGTGCGGCTCAGCGGGCAGGATGTAGAACGGGGCACCTTTAGGTGAGTCTATGTCAACTGAAAACTCAATGTTGCCTCATTTTACGAATCCTTTTCAAACCTCTATGCCTGTTTGTATTAAATTCCTCATCTGCGCTACGGGGAGCTCCTACTGCCACCACAGCCTCCTGCTGAGGACAAGTGTGCAGCTCTGTTGTACTAAAGAAACCTCAAGCGTAGTTATTGAATAAACAGTGTTTTAAATATATCCAGTTTTTTCTCACTTGTGGAGTCATAGTCATGAGCTCACACACAAATTACATTATTATTTTATCTTTCTTTACAATCACATACAAGGCCTGAGCGACAAATCAGTGTCATTGTTTATCAACTTGAAGCTGAATCATATTGTGATGAAGTGACATTATCTTTTTGTCATTCTATAAATTGCTATTGTCCAAATCAGTGATGAACTGTAACCGAAGGTTCACATTATTTATGCAAATGAAAATAAAAACAAATACATTTTTTCTTATGTCATTTGCAACAGTAGAGCACAGTTCAGTGTTTTGAGCTTCTTCTTTGTTTTTTAATGTGATATTGCATGTATTTTCCATATGGGCCTGGCCACATTATTAGGTACACCTATAGAGTTTAATGTAATACATCATAACAGATCTGCCACAACTTCTACGTTTAGGAAGATTAGATTATTATAATGTTCAGTTTTTGTTGACTTTTTGTTGGTGTTAATTCAACTATATGTTTATTATTTAGGACATAGTCAGTGGTGGTGTCGTACTGACCCCCATTATAATAAAATATGTTTATAAACTACAGCCTCAGTAATGTAGAGTTATATGTAATTAACACCTCTCTGACAGTGTCAATCAAAACTGAACATTATCATTGTTGTAAAGGTGGAATTGATGGCAGAGCAGTTGTGTTGGACTACATTAGATTTTACATGTACACCTAATGAAGTGGCTGCTGAGTACATGTCGATATTGGAAAATATTCTCAATATTATGTCACCCAGCTCTGCGGTGACTCTTAGATTGAGGTTTCCCCAAATGTACTATTTTGAAAACAAACTGGCACATTTGTTGAGAGTGTCAGGGTCACCATGCCTGACCAGAATTAAGGGGTAAAAAAAAAACCACTCTCATAGAGACTGAAGTGAATTTAGTAATTGGGGGGGTGGGGGTGGCACAGGGAGTCTGTCAGACAGAGGACGTCAGCACAGTCTCCTGGGATCTGTGAAGCCCACATGGTGTTGTCATGGTATGGAGGGAACGAGTGACACATGAACAAAACCAGCTCCCCCTTTTCACTGCGCCTGTCTCATCTGTCCCCTATCATTTCTCCACCAGCCCATCTCTACTGACACCGCACCCCGCCCCCCCCTTCCCAACCCGCCTCCAGCTCACAGCGACATACATCACACTAACTAACCAGAGGCTACGGGGCTTTTTCTTTTGCCTCGCATTTACCACTGACATCGACTTCTCCTCTTCCTCTGTCCCGTTCAGTAGGGTAATGTTCCTGGCCTGTAAAAAAAAAAAAAAAAAAAATGACAGCAGTCAAACACGACATGGTGTTTGTTCCACATTTTATTCTTTGTGTTACCTTTCTTTCTCATTGTACTTCAGCTATACTTTCCCCCCTTTACCTCCCTTTACCGCTTTTTTCCTCCTTCCACCTACAGTTTTTTTCATCCCCCACTACTCTGTTTCCCATCTTAGGAGCTGAGCATATTGGCATGTTACAGTTGAGTGGGCCTGCTTGCGTTTCTGTGATGTACGTAACAGCGTGGACTAATGGATTCAGTTGTCGTGTTTGGGTGGGTTGCATGCACTGCTCCCTGCACCCCTTTCCCTGACTAATGGGGCCCCCAGGCAGTGGAAGTGTGTGTGTTTTTGTGTGTGTATATGTGGAAAAAAAAAACACACACAGTAAGGAGAGAGGGGTGGGCACGCAGTTTATGAGGCAATCCCAGAGAAAGACCTCATTCTCGTGAGGGTTTTTTGGGTCCTCTTTGGATTGTGAGCGAGTGGATTGAGAGAGTGACCTCAATTAATGCTGGATGCTCTTGATTTTCTCCCTTCATCAAAGGATTCGTGGAAGAGGAAGCGTATATCCTGCAGATGTGGAGCAGGGATCAAACAAAACAATTATGCAGTACATGATGTATCCTCATTAGTCCATAATTATGGATGATATTATTCAGAGGACTCAAATCATGATCATCTAGTCTTGTGGGAGGTAATATATCAGATTCAAGATAATAATCAATAGATTTTGGTTATTTCCGGCAATTCTTCTGTCTGACAATTACATAACCTCTAGCACTGTGTGCATGTAGACGTCATTAGAGTGATGTTAAAGGGGTTTAAGTGATTGTCTGATCGTGCTGCATTTGAAGGCTGATTCCTGCACTGGGAGCGAGCCGACTGGCAGGGCTTGTTAACGCTTGGCTCTTTGCTCCCATCAACTGTTGTTGGGCCTCATGCTGCCTGAAGATCGGGAGAGAGGAGGGTACTGCCTTTATAGGCTGAAGCACGGGCTGTAATATGTGTGATTGTGATGACCATGCATCTACTGGGTTAAGAACCTTTAAAGAAATCCAGTTGCCTTAGAAAAGCTGTTGTTTTCACCACTTTTATTTAAGACAGCTTAGAGTCCTCAAAATCTTTTGCGGCAGTATCGCTCTGGAGTTATAAATGCCACACTTTGGATTTTTCTTCAGTAAATACTAGTGATGAAATGATAAGTTCAATCAATTTTCAGAAATTGAGTAATCAGTTAAGGAGCAAAAGCAAAAACCACAAACATTAACTGGTTCCAGCTCCTTAAATGTGGCACTATTTTTCCTCCGTTTTCTATTATTGTAAATTGAATTTTTTATCTTTTATCTTATCTTCAATCTTTTATTTTTAATTTAATTTTTATGTACCATACGTTCATGGATGGTGGTGTTTGTCTGTTTCAGCTCCTTCTGTCTCTGCTTATCTGGTGTTTTACAGTCACCGTCATCATGTTCTGCACGACCAAGAAGTGGACAAACGTATCTGTGTTCCAATGAACCACCTGTGGGCCAACCAGGCTCCTTACACTGTCTGCAACAGCTCCTTGTCAGAGTACGGAGTGCTAGGTGAGACCGAAGCCGCTCTGGCTACACAGCGTGTTATAGAAATCCTTTTTTTTTTTTTTTTCCCCCAACTCTGTTAGAAGATGACTGTGATTTCAGGTTTTGAGCTTGGCTTTGCCATGGCCAGCCCCAATGCTCTGATCCTATGGGAGGCCCAGTTCGGAGACTTTCACAACACAGCCCAGTGTATCATCGACCAGTTCATCAGCTCAGGCCAGGCCAAGTGGGTCCGCAACAATGGTATTATCCTCCTGCTGCCACATGGGATGGAGGGAATGGTGAGAAGTGACAATCAACCAGGCTATAGTTCTTTAGAAAATGGAATAAGGATATGATTCTGTAGTTTTGGATTTTTTAAAATATGCCAAATCTTTAAGTGAAATTCCTACTCCATTTTGTCATTATGTGTCCTGCTCTTCTTCTTTCTGTCCTCAGGGTCCAGAACATTCATCAGCTCGACCTGAGCGCTTTCTGCAGATGAGCAATGATGACCCTGATCACTTCCCTGTGTGTTCACATGTGCAATTTACATTACGGCTCAAATGGTTATCGATGTCAGGAATGTGATTACCTAATGATAAATGTCAAAGAAACTCTTTAACGGTTTGCTGCTTTTCGAATCCAGTAGCTTCAGTGTTTTAATGGCTATGCTTATGTCGTGACCACTTAAGTGATGATTGCCCTTTTCTCGAGAGCTGAGAAGTCTCTTCATTTTGCCCTCCAAAGAGTTAGTATTCAGCAGTAAGTCAGGTCCAAGGGGTCGGCTCGAACAAGGGAACCACAGCGGGCTGTATCAGCAGAAGCTTGCCAGTTTCATCCCCAAATGGGATATTGATCAAACTATGAGTGTCTGTGGGAACTGAGGGATTAGCATTCTTTGTCCTGCGTGTGTGTGTGTGTGTGTGTGAGAGAGCGAGAGGGTGAGAGATACAGTGCACTAATGCGCTCAAGCTTTCCCCTGGCCAATTATGAGGGCAACCATCAGTATAACTTTAGAATTTTGTGTATATGAAGTTAAATCTTTGTTTTCAGAGTCAATAACCTTTATAATTCCTTTTTTTATTTTTATTTCTATTTAGGAGTTTAATGGAGATTTTGAAGTCCAGCAGCTGCATGACTGTAACTGGATCGTAGTCAACTGCTCCACGCCTGCTAACTACTGTCATGTGCTCAGACGACAGATTCTGCTGCCATTCAGAAAACCGGTAAAGTGTAACATCGTCTTCACCGTGTTTTATCTGTTTCATGCTGAGCTTCAGTTTGTCTTGTAATGATCGTTTTTACATTTGAACTCTTGCACAGATTTCATTCAATCACACATGTGGGCCACTGCTTTCGTCAAAGATAAATCCAAGGCATGCTTTGGAAAGTAGTTGCTGATTTGGCAGGAGTTACTGATGTTAGATTTCCGTAGTCCTCAAAAACTCTTATCTCCTCCTGACATAAAAAAAAAATTAGTTTGCCACCACAGCAGCTCATGTCTGTTATTCCAATTAAGTCTCAAATGTGAGAAGGTGAGCGGAAAAAATGTGGTTCAGTCTTAATATTTGTTCATTGCTTCACGCACTATGTTATGATACAATACTATATCAAAACCACACTTTAAAAAGTTTCAGTTTGCAGAAATATGCATAACATGTGATAATATTTACCTAAATTGTATACAGTACAGATATGGTTCTGTATGTTCTTATTTAGTACTTTGAACCACTAAAGTAGTGCTAATTTAGGTATAAAGTTGTAGAATGTAAAGCATTTCTTTTTTTTTTTTGTTTGTATGTGCACAGCTCTTTTTCAGTCTCTCACAGCTTTCAGCCACAGTGAATGTCTTAACTGATCCCCTGTCGCACATAAATGCAATGCTTTGCGAAGCATGAGAAAATTACTTCCTGAGCAAATTAGTGAGAGGGCCAATGGGGGATAATATTGTTTGTTTTTTATGAAAAACTCTGAAATTCTGGACTTGGTCGGCTGAGCACAAAGGGTTTTATTTATTTGATTGTTAAAGAAATGTTTTGTTTTCCCTATGCTGATGTTGCATGCTACATGGTGGCAATAAATAAGCGTGAAAAGAGATAAAAAAACTTTCATCTCTGGAGTTTTTTCAAGGCGCACGATAAAGATACGGATGACAGAATCAATCTGTTGTTTGTCGTTGACAGAAACTTTTTCCTTTTTTTTTTTTTTTTTCCACAGCTGATTATTTTCACTCCAAAATCTCTGCTGAGGCACCCGGATGCAAGGTCCAGTTTTGATGACCTCGCCAAAGGTGAAGTTTTACATCATCTCTGTGAAATGTGACATAGGAATGTGTCATAAATGTTGGTGTACAGCTGTAGCAAACATACCATATCCCCTGTCTGCAGGCACTAAATTCAAGAGGCTGATTCCTGATCAGGGTCCTGCGAGTCAAAACCCAGGGCAAGTGAAGAGGGTGATCTTCTGCACTGGCAAAGTCTACTATGAACTGGCTAAAGAGAGGAAACAGCAAACCCTGGAGAAAGATGTCACCATCATCAGACTTGAACAGGTGTTTATTCCCTCTCCTCTGTCTGAGCGTGTCATGCACTCTGGATTTTGAAATGGGAGTAATGCAATTTTGTAATTTCTCCTTCTACTTATTCTTCACCTTCCCCCTTAGATCGCTCCGTTCCCATTTGACCTGGTCAGAGCGGAGGCGGAGAAATATGCCAACGCGGAGCTGGTCTGGTGTCAGGAGGAGCACAAAAACATGGGTTACTACGATTACGTCCGGCCACGTTTCCTCACAGTGATGGCCAACAGGAAACCCATCTGGTAAGGCTCTCGCTGGATTCACTCATGAGGCGAAACTGGAACAATCTGTTCAGAGAGTCTGGTAAAGGATTTGAACTCTTGTCACTGGCGACAAACCGTCTGTGTTTCTTCCAGGTATGTGGGACGGGACCCTGCAGCCGCGCCTGCGACAGGGAACAAGTCCACCCACCTGAATGAGCTGAGGAGGTTCATGGACACTGCTTTCAACCTGAGCGCCTTCCAGGGGAAGGACTTGTAATGGAGATCTGAAATGAGAACCAGGCTGGAGGTGCAGTTTCATCTCCGACCACCATAGTCTATTTATTCTATGAAGTCTTCACATGGCACAGTTTTACAACTCTTATAGATTTGTGACAATCTGAAGCATAGTCTTAGTAAGCGTCATTCTAACCCCTGATAACCTTATGTGAAAGATTAGTCTGCAGCACTAGCTGATTTATGCTTGAATCAGTCTACACAATATTTACGTCTGTAGAGATGGTCACCGCAACAGATTAAGAGATCATGATTTTGTTCCGACTTGAACGAGATCTGTGTCAGACTACATGTTGAATCCCAACCAGTCATACTGTAGCTTGCAGACCTTCATGACCTGCAACAGCTGTGGTGTCAGAGGCGTCATGGAGGACACTGAAGATGTTATTAAAGTAGGTGGAAGATGACAAAAAATACTACTACCACTACTACTACATGCAAGTCTTTCTATGATATGTCCTATATGCAGAATCAGTTGTCTTTCTGTAATGCACTAATGTAATGCATTTGACAGAGCAGCAAATTGTTGTGGCCAGTATTCATTGCTATTCCCTGGCCATGCCCCATGTCAAATCAAATCATGTCATTTTTATTTATATATCCCAAAATCACCCTCTGTCAACCTTTATCTTTATTCCCTGAATTTGGAGAGGGAAAACCTCCACATGTAGGCTGATCCCAGCTTTACTGCAACAATCTGCACTTTATTCAACCAACACTATTCAGCAAAGGGCCTTTATGGTCGTTTTGGTACAGTACAGTGTGTGTTTATAGAGTGTTGTCTAAAGGGAACTAGACACATTTCAGCCTCTACAGGGTGCTAAACCTCCAACACCGTGATTTCAAAATAAAGGTTACTTGCAAAATTATTCTACAAACATTAAATATAATCACTCCATCACAGAATTTTCACTTGAGCACCTACTGTAGATAAGTGGTGAAGTAATAACAGTACCTCCAATAACATTCACACACCAAAATTCAAATTTGTGACAATCACTGTTTTATGCAATAGCTTTAGTACTGTAGATAGCTCCATTGCTTTTATGCAGAATACTATTGTAAATTTATAGTATTGATTCACATTTGTATTGATTTTTGTAAATGATGACCAGATGCACACAAAACACTGACCGTTGTACTTAAGCACTGAATGTATATCACATATCACCGATATGAAGACTGTTCTCAAATTAAACACAGCAGTAGGTTTTCTGCCTGTATTTACGTGGGCTACCTTAGCTGTAAATGAAAGAGAGTTTGTTGTCACACCTCACTTCACCAGGAGACATGAGCCAGCTGGCATAGAGACTTGCAGCCATGTTTTCTACTTAGGACATAAGGCTCGGCTTCCTCTTCAGAGGCTGAGGGATGCACACACACACACACACACACACACACACACACACACAAACACAGCAAAGCCTTGGATGCTTTGAGAGCAATATTGACGCTTGGTTGTCAAATTAAAATCCCCAGGTATTTAACAGAATTGATATTAGTTACTTCTCTGCTTTGTAATGCTCCGTAAAATTATGCCTCTTGTTTAACTGTACTGTAGCTTTCCTTTTCCACTTACAGCTGAAGATTTAACCATAAGCCATGCACAAACATCAGCTTCCATATTAAATGACTTTATAGGTTTATGTATTGTACTTAATTAATAGAAGAAAAATACGTCCACATATCTGTTTGGGTACTGAAACATACGCACAGCTTGATGAGGTTGTACTAACACTAGGAATAATGACACATACAATAAAATATCTTTAAGATCAATAACGTGCTTTGGTCGTCATGTTTAGTTGTATGTAACGCTGGATATTTTATTTGTGAAAAAACAAATGTGTATGGTTTAATGAAATAAATACATAGGAGCAATACTTATAGATGAACCAATCCATTAGGGGCAAATATTTAATGTTTAGCCCCCATTGATATCTCACCTATCATCTTCTGTGAATCATACTCTCTGCAGCTCCCCTTTAAGTAAACAGGGCACAGTGCACAGGGTGGACTTCACATGGCTGATTCATTATTTTCCCATGGACCCACAAATCAATGGTGAATTTTATTACCTGTTTCCAGGTTTTCTGTGTCCCTGTGGTAATTACATAAACAATTTAAGAATATGTTTCAAGTCAGTCCAAATATAAACTAAGACAATAAATGTGTTAACATAAATCCCCCCCCCCCCCCCCAAAAGACTGGCCCACAAGTACAAATCTGCAATTAAGCAAATTACCATCACCAACTGACAATGTGGTAAATCATGTTTTATACATTCAAATGTCAGGCTCTGTTAACTTTAGCATTCTCCACAGCAGCAACAGCCTCCTTGCAAACAGGGTCCAGTTTTCCATCTCCGCCTTCAGGGGAGAAAGCACAACAGGTTGCCAGACTGTAACATCACACAGTGATCGTCATTAGGTAACATTTATACTCTTCGCTTTCCGTAAAGGAAACCAAACTCACCGAACTCCAGCTGCTTTATATGACAGGTGAAGACGAGCTCCCCGTTGACCACGAGCTCCACCTTGTTCCACTCCTTCGTTTCTTTCAAGATGCACTGGTGCCCGCTCACAGTCAGTGCGGCTGCAGACATATTGGACGGTCAGTGTTTAGCCTCACCTCACCTGAAAGCTGAGGGAAGCAGTCGACTTGCAGGTGTTCTAATGGGACTCGGGTGGGAAAAAGAAACGTACCTCGGAGACCCTGCAGGCGGAAGGTCCTGTGTTGTACAACTCCGCTGGATTCATACGGTCCGTAGCAAATTGTCACCTGCGCGCTCGACGGCATTGTTTGTTGTTACCATGGGGAACTCACAACACACACACACGGCTTACTGTCCAGCTAGTATCCAGGAATCCCATTTCCTTCACTCGTTAAAACAAACAAACTTTACTCATCATAAGTTTTAACAATTCGGAGAGTGTTATCAAACAGGCTACTTTTTCCTTAACTGGACGGTTATTTAGTTTGGGCTGGTTCTTGTATCAGGCCAGTGTGTGGAAGGAGAGACATGAGGCTAAAATACTGTGTGAGGTGAAAGGGACATGCTGAAAACAACGAGATGTTAGTTAGTTAGTTAGTTAGTTAGTTAGGTAGTTAGTTAGTTAGTTAGTTAGTTAGTTAGTTAGTTAGTTAGTTAGTTAGTTAGTTAGTTAGTTAGTTAGTTAGTTAGTTAGTTAGTTAGTTAGTTAGTTACACTTCCCGATGTCATCCTCTCTGATGCTCCTTATAACTGGAGAACTGGCCCGAGAATCATCACGTTTTATGTTTTCTTCAGTATCACAGTAATCCACTGATAGTTGTCAGTACATATAATGATAGATAGCAAACAGGAACTGGAAATAGTGAATTCGGCATACTTAATTTTTCAAAAATGTAAACAAATATTGTTTTTTAAAAATCTGAATCCATGGCAACATGCTTCCTGTTTCTTGTGAAAGTTTACATTTGTTAATTGTTCAACAGCCTATTCAATGTTTGATAGCTGTAATTATGAGCTACAATGAGTAGTCTACTACTACTACTACTAATAATAATAATCATTATCATTGCCTACTGTAATTCCATCACAGGACAATAATACTGGTACATTCATGTTGATCAAAGTGCATTGTCTGTAAAATAAAAAAGTATATTTGAGATAAAAAGTCGTATGAAGTGAAAAGCTTGATAAAAATGGGTCATGGGGTGATTTTAAAAAAAAAAAAAAAAAAAAAAAATCAAATAGCGGTATCCTGATTCCATAATTGGTCCATAAACACTGGTATGATCTGTTGCTTCAGCAGCTGTAATGCACTAAGTGGGTTAATGTGTAAACTGATGTTTTCCATACTTAGCATAATCAGAGATTTGTTAAAACCCAAACATGTTACTGAAATGAACAGAAGTTTTCACTTTATTTTGGTTTCTATGTTTTAATCTTCAACTATACTCTATAAATACAATTTGACAGTAAACACAGTGATCACCTCTGTTTAGTAAGTTTCATATACTTACTTTTTAAACGTGCATTTACATCCTATAACACTATATCATACAAAAATAAATAACTTAATTGATATTCTGCTCATAAATGTACAAATACACAGTTGCTCATACTTAACATTCTTTGATAAACTAAAAAGTATCCCTTGAAAATCATAGTCAGTTGCTCTCTGTTTATTAGATCCAACAAACACAGTGTCAGTCCCAACAGAGAACTGTGTGAACTGTCCAATGATTTTATAAAAGGATACTTTTTAGTACCATATGTATTGTTGGTGCAATAGACAACAATTAATGAAGACAATTACATGGAAATTGCATAGAAGACTGTAGTTTCACAATGTACCATAATCTTCAGAAAATCATTAGATAGCAGCATGCGATTTTGCAAAGTGACACCTGAGACAATCAGCCATGTGTCACATATCTGAGACTACTCTTGCCCTGTCAAACTGACTGACAGGCTTCATGGACGAAAGGATGCAGACATGGGGAAGGGAGAACATTTGCTCATTTCCCACCAACCTTAACTGTAGCACTGGATGTCATCCAACAATAAATTTACTCCTTTCTTTGGCTGATTCATCTCAATTTAGACTTGTATTGAATTTGTATCTACATACATTAGCTATTTTGACAGACATTTCAATTCCTGTTGTATATTGGATTTTTTTTTTTTGACCACAGCTGAAAATGTCATCTATAATAACCAAACTCCTCTAATATTCTCTAAGAATATAGTAGGTTAGATGATCATCAGCACTTGAAACATTTTACAACATACAACACAACAGCTTTACATAACATTTTGTATCACAGTTACAGTGTATATTTTGTGAATGAGACTGAGAGAAATTACATTATTGCAGCACAAAAACATACATTTAAAATCACACCACCACTATTTTCACTGGCACTGACAGATTGCTATGATTTACTTCCGGTCTTCAAAGCTTGTGCCTCTTCCTGTGAATGAAGTCTGGGTTTGAGCCTCCACTTTAGTTTGGTCTGGCGTCTTCACCATAACCTGTGGCAGTGTTTGCTGATTCCTGGTCAAGTCAGACGATCTCTGAGGGGTTTTATTTTGCCAGTTTGTTTCCGTTTGTGTGTGCGTCTCCAGTGTCTTAGCCTTTCTTTGCTCGGCTGGATTGGAGCCGCAGTTGCATTTATTGCACAGATCCCTCATGTCCAGGAGTCCCTGCACCAGACACTTGACTAATTCTGCTGAACATGTCTGTGGGCTCTCGCGGAAACTGGACACAGAGAAGATAATGTGGTCTGACTGAGGATTGTAGCACGCTCCATATCCATTTGGAACCACGGGTCCGTAGCAGCAGAACATCTCAACGGTAGTCGGGACCTGAGGGAAGAGGGAATGCAGAATCAGTACTGTACAGTTTTACTCTTTTACTCAAATACTGCTGCAGTTGGAAATGTTTAGATAAGACTATTAAGATGTGTGTTGCAAATTTTGATAACTGTCAGTTTGATAAATTAAACCTAAATTGACTAAAAGTGGCATCTTATTAAAAACATCCCTTTAGTAGCACAATATAGAAACACTATACAGTAGAAATAGGACAAGTATGTGCTATAGTGCTAATAACAGGCCTCCTCTGGGACTTTAGTACTGCACTTCGCACAAGAAAAAGAAAAGAATGATCAAAATTGAGTATGAGGCTTTTAGTCTCTAGTATTGGTCAAGCTCCGAAAATGAAATAATTCACCTAATTAGTGTCTTTGTCCTTGGCTTGTCAGTGCCCACTTCTTTCAAACCTTACTCCTTCAGTTTTGTTGCAAAGACTTTTTCTCTGTTAAAACGTTTAAGTCCCAAGTGTCGGCACAAGCTGAGAAAACTTTATCTGGGATATCTTTTCAGAGTTTAGAAAGCACCTTTCAGAGGACTATAGTACTGCTTTCACAGGCTGAGACGTAGTCCTTGTGTCAAGTAAACAGAACTTCATGTGTAGAAGTGGTGCTGCTCTAATACATCTATTATTAAGTATAATTTCAGTTTAATGTTTTAAAATCAGATACCTGACTTGTAGAGAGAATGAACTGATTACTGATGAGATAGGCGTCGTCTTTAAATATCCCCGGCTTCTCTATCTTCAGTTCACGTGCAATTTCACGAAGTCCTAGTAGGTGATTGTCTATTGCCATCCCTGTAATAGCCTGAAAAACAAAATGCATGTAAGCATGTTAATGTATTTTCTTTGATAAGCAAAGTAAACATTGTAATACTGTATATCAGTGGACGAGGGAGTTACCAGAATAGTATACTTTGTCTGTGCTGTAATGGCACCATGTAACATCTCCATCTTTTCTGTGTCCTGGAGAAGTAAACAACTGAGAATCAATACCAGGCTATTAAATCTCCTTTACTTACACTAAGCATAGTTTTTCATTGTAAAGGACATCAACACAGACTGAAGTAAAAGATTGAATCACACTATTTAAAGCAAACAAAACTGACAGTTTCAATTCATTATTCAAACTGATTTTTTACTCTGCAGCAGCATTCATTTTACATGGACAGAAAGGCTGTAGCATCCACGATAAAACATCTTACGCTTGTGCTGAGCATCCCATCAGTCATTGCTTTGACAAAGGCCAGGGCTTCGGGTGTGGCAGAGCGGATGTTGTCCACTCTGCCTTCCTGAAAACGTCGTATGGAAGCGCTCTCATAGGTTGACACCGGTCTACCATGACATCTAGAGTAAAGAGAAGGCCTTGTAGGTTGGAGGCCCAGGTTAATGTGACATATGAGAATCTGTCCTGTAACATTTAGCTTGGTCTTACCGGTAGTAGGCCAACTGAAGAGCAACCTGGATATAGGCGTCTGGACTCATTTTCTGCTTCTTGATGAACTCCTTCCCATAATCGTAGAATTTGTGGACATTCATGTCCAGATTTCTCACCAGCCTGAGCAGATAAGAATAAATCCTGCTATGAATTGAAAGCATTAATTCATTTGTTTGATTGTACAGAAGGCACAGTAAACCCAGACCTCTGGAGTTTGTCAGCAGAGGAGGCGAGGAGCTTGTGAATCTCTGGAGTGCATTTCCAGCGGAGTCTGCGTGGTGCAGGCAGCTCGCTCACACTTGCAGCTCTGACCAGCTTTGATGGGCTGCCAATCCTGATGTCAAATGGGAATATAATATAATTTAGCTTTTTTTTTCTAAGCTTATGTCATCAAATATCACACACACACACACACACGCACGCACACATTTTGCTTTTCCAATATCCAATTGCATTTAATTTCTTACATGTATTTGAGTAGATACTCTGTGCACTGCACGAGGACGATTCCTTCAAACGGCGAGTGCTCACATACGACTCCACAGCAGCCGCCAGCTCCTACGACAAACTGACACAGTCATGCTATCTTCAGTTGAGTTGATTCAAACTTCAGTGCTACATTATCTAAGATTCAGTTAATTTGCAGGTCCAGTTTAATTAATGTTCCCTCCTTCACATTTCATTCGTACTTTACACCCTTCAGTGTAGAAATTATTTAGAGAGGAAGCCTCCAACTCTCCAGGTAGTGGATGTTAATCATATATTTAATTCAAGCAATCTGAATTCTTTATCAAAACTATTCCACCAAAGTTCATGCTAATGACATTTCTCCAGCTAAGGGCCTGTAATCCAGTGGGAACATCCACTCTCCATCAGAATTTCTTTAAATGTTGAATCCTAATTTAGCATGGGATCGGCTTATTACGTCCACTGGCACTGTGAGAGATAAAGCTGAATTCTTTCATCAGTTATGTCTGTCATGTTTCTTGGTAATTAAAGAGGTAAATTGATCCTATTGTACATCATCCACCATTAAATCATTTTATCCTTAAGAAATAAACATTAAAGTGGTTTGACTTGATAACTCACTGACCTGCATGGGCTTGTCGTACCAGCGGTTGCCACCATTCTTGGCCACTCCTCCTCCGTGCAGCATCAACATGGCGCGTGTGGTGTCACTGAGCTCAGGACCACTGGTGTCATCCAGACATACCAGGCACAGACAACGCTCGATCATGTCCAAAGAGTCCCTGTTAGTAGACTCTAAAGCATAATAGTTTAAAAGAAAGAAAGAAAGAAGTCAATTTGGTGGGACAAACTGACTTGGACACACGCTGAGATCCACTTGATTCTAGAGGGTTTTTATCGGAAAGTCTAGAACCTCCATTCAAAATGTACCTCTCATTAGCACACTGCGAGATTCTGCCCACTCTGTCCGTCCATCTGAAGTGAGAAGACCTATAGGTGGGAGCTGTTCCTCTTCACTGGCAGCCATCTTGGCAATCTTCTCCAGCTGAGTCAACAGATCTCTTTCATTCAGTCGGCGGAAGTTGATCACCACGTCCAACACAAAGAACTGGACGGAGGTTCAGATTGGACACAAAATGTTTCAGTGCACAGGTCCTTCAGGTTTTTTTCTTTAATATTAATCCATCTTATCAGTGTAATCCAATCTAATATATCTGATTCGATGTGCACAGTCAAAGGAAATGAATGCATGATAAGACACCAGTCTGATGACTGGCCAACAGCTCACACAGATTATCCAAACCACTTTATTTGGACTAGATGAAGTGAGTGCACCTGAAATGTTGGTTATAATCCCTCTTTGCACTGGAAAACTTTACATGCACGGAAAGGTTTAGCCAGTCAGTTGGATGTCGGATGTTTACAACAGACAGTTTGTGTGAAAATGTCAGTGTTTGCCTTTGTTTTCTCTTCCAAATAAATTCGTTGAAACCTGAGGATTTCTTTAAAACCTGTACGATTTTCTAACTCCTCTGTTTTCTTGTCCCATCAGACTCGGTTGCAGCCACGTTGATGTGTTTCCAAAACCAGCAACCAACTTGGTGAGTACAGCTTTATTATGACCTCTGAGAATGAGGGCAAAATAAGTGAGTGTAATATGAATGCTTAACTAAATCTAGATGAATCTGAAGTTGTGGTTGTTGTCCTTATATTTACAAACTATTGCAAATAAGGTGCAATGACAAAGTTGATCCATCATCTCTAATTGGTGGTAGTAGCATCTTTAATTGTTTTAATACTTGAGCAGCTTTGATTCTTCTGATAAAAGTGATAGAACCTCTGTGGGGTTACAGAGCTGATGGCTACAGGCTGATGTGCAAATGTTATAGATAATTAACTCAATGCATAGGACTTGCCGGTGTGCTGGGATGTTAATTACTCATCGGGAGATAAGTTATCATTGTGCCTGCGGAGCCTGTTTACCGTCAGACACAAGTGAGTGATCCATATGTTCTGCTGTGACAGAGACACAGATGTATTGTCTAATTCTCACTGTAAATATGTGAAACTGTCACTGTAAACATTGTTCTCTGCTCTGTGTCTATTGGGAGGTAATCTGCTCAGCAATGTCAGGACTTCTCCTCTGTGTTAGCTTATATACATGAAAGTTCATTTTAGATCCTCACAAATCCTGACCTTCTGATGAAGACTGTGTATCATATGGTTGAAACTTCTGGAAAAAAAAATATAGCAAATTAACGTTGAGTCGGGATTGTTTGGTCAAACTAATATTTTCAATGTCAAGAATGAACTATTAACTTAACTTGGCTCAATTTATAAGCCAACACAGATGAGAGGTCCACTTCTGTCATTGCTGAGCTCACATCTAAACTGATCCATCTCCACGACAACTAAGCATCTCTCCATCCCTCTTTGTCTGACCTGGTTTTTGCAAGCCACAATGATGTGTTCTGGTTCTGGCATCACGCTGCTCTCCTGGGCCACTAGTGTGTCCCTCTCAGGCCCCGGTAGGCGGTAGGAAGTGAAGAGGCGATAGTACTGCTCCATACACATAGGGGTTCCAGCCAGCTGGCCCCGGGCATAGTCCATAGGCAGGGCACGTCTACACACACAGACACACGGATGAACACACACAGTTGTTACACCTTTTTTTGCACATACTGTCAACTATTTGTGCTCTCCCTGTGAATTTACTTACGCATCAAGAAGAGTTTTGTACTCCAAAACTCCAGAAATTAAATGTGCAGCAAACCTAGGAAAGAAAAATATTGCATTATTAGATACACAACACACAACAACATACACACACTTGCAGTTGGTCACTCCTTCTCATAGTATTAAATCTCTGCACTTGGCCTAATTCTTGATTTATTTTGTAGCTGCTGGGTCACACTTAACAGCATAAATGCTCTATGTAAATCATGTGGTTAAGGAGCCAGTCCCAGATCAATGCCACTTAACCAAACCACAGACTTCCTCGTCTATTAACCTTGCCACCAGTGGCCTGGTGTGGCCTCTCAGCCCTCAGGGTGTTCTGGTAATGACCCTATCTGTCAGTGTGTAGCAAGGAAGTGTTCAGGTTTCTATAATCGATCAAAGCTGGTCCGTGTCTGAGTAATTGATACAGTTCACTATCATTTATCAAGTCGTCATGCTGTAGTAAACAATGGTTTCCTGTAAAGTGCGAAACTTTTTGATTTTTACAATGCATGGCAGTTACAGCTTGTTCTTTTACAGTGTCTGTTTTAAGGGGGGGGGGGGGTGTAACGAGGGACAATGCTGAACGAAAGATCACTTCAACGACTGGATGACAATATATCTGTTCTTCCTGTCTTATTGCGCGACACTGAGGTTTTTCTTATGACTCATTTGTCTCGTTGTGCAGCGTCCCATGCCTTAAAGAGTCGATGGGAGCCCTGAAGTTCTGCTGTGGGAAGACCATCGCAGGACTGGAGTTGACGGGCAGAGCCAGTCTGTTGTTCAGGTACATGTCATTCAGCCAGTAGTCATACACCTACAGCAGGAAACAGAGGGATTCACTTAAAGGTCAAATTCAATAGGAATAATAATCTAATGGTGAGTAAAGGGAGAGCTCTACATCCAGCACAAAGAGGCTCTATAATTCTGTAAATGTTTTCCAGTGGTGTAAAAGGTTTGTTTACTGTTTGTGAACACTGGTGTAAAACAGAACTATAATGTGATTTATGGTTACACAAAAGGAAGTTTTTTTCATCTATAACTCAAACTTTTCAATTGTGTATATAAATTATTTATGTACAAAAAAGTCACTGCTTGGCCCTTGAAAACTGTTTATTCTTACTACAGTGTTATTTACAGAAGAGTTTGTTAGAACTTTAAAATAAAAGCACGTGTGGAATAATCACCTGGAGGTTTCAATCTATCATAGTGTTGCTAGTTGAAAACAATTTCTTTTGGTATTTTGAAATTGCTTGCACACTTCAATATTATGTGAATTTTGACCAGACCATTTTATTTACCCAGTTTGCCTTGTTTTCCCTCCTCTCCACGAGTTTGCTCTGTAGTAGTTCCCCCACTCCTTCAGGGGCTCCAAACTGCTTCACCATATTTTGGGTCTTATTAAACTGTTCCTCTGTGAGCAGGTGCTTCATGCACCTCAGGTAAGTGTCCAGTGTTTCTTTCAGGGTGGGGAGCGGCAGCTTCGGCAGACCCTGAACAGCGTGGGGGATAAAAACACTCAGCAAACTCTAATACTACACATCAGCTTAAAACTTCTGAGTGTCCTCTGACACATGCATTCCATCACTTTACCCAGAAAATACTGTAGATAAATAATTGTACTTTTGGATTGAGACAACAACAACAACAACTTCTGAACAAAAAGACACATAGAATAAGAGAAACATCAATTAATCAATCATAATCAATCATTATGTCAAAATAGCATACATCAGTTGTTCTTATAAAATCTCATACATCAATTAATCCTTCCTGGGTTTTGAAATAAAAAGCCACTTTTATGTCTTACTCTTGTTAATATTCTTTACTTTAATTTGTTGTTTTACAATTGTAATTGATTGTAAAACAGGATTTCTCTAATGCATGGTCCAGTGAATTGAATTCTGTATCCATATAAATCAGATATAAGATATTTACATCTCCGCCCCCTAAATCTTTGGAGGGCTCTCGGTCCAGGACTGGCATGCTGGCGGTGCAGAGGGGCAGTCAAGCAGGTTGATTCATGAGGCAGACTTCTGTGTCCACAAATAAAATCATATCAGTACATGAAGTTCTGGCAAGTGAAAATAACTGACTGTCACTGTAACAAACTGAGAGCTGCTGTCTTTAAACGTTTCACTCTTGTTGGAATATTTAAGACAAATGTAAAAAAAAAGAAAAAGAAAAAGAAGAATGGGCACTCTGAGGGATTTTCACATACTGCATGATGTTCAGAATTGCGCATTTGATGTTGACATGCTGCCACAACTAATACTACTAAACTAACTAAATTTACCAAATTGAAATAATCCATCAAATTAAAAAAAATGTTTTACTCACCAGCCTGAAAAAAAGCAACAATCCCACTCGTCCTGGGCGTCAAGGAAGAAGTTTAACTCTCTCCATCATCTTGAATCCATTTCTGGCCGAATTTCTTTTAAATTGCGCGACTTCTGTCCTTAATCATTTTAAGCATGTTTCAGTCCCCAGCAATGGCAAGTGCACAACTCCCTCGCTGGCTCAGGAGAGATGCTGAAATGGTACCTCACCCTCCTGGCAGCCAGGCTCCTCCCAGAAGTCCTGCTATTCGCCGAGAAGTTTATTTGGCACTTCACATCTTCACCCCACCTTATTTAGACACCGACTGAACGCCTCGGATGCTCACATGCTGTGTCGAAGAACGATTAGGATGCATTTCTTTTTGCATGGATTTGTTCCTCTGGCTTTCTGACTTTTCAACACTTTTCGTCGACCAATTTGGGCGCATTCATTGCTTCCACCTCACTGCACCTGAATGATTCTTTTGGCAATGTTTATTTAACATTGAATGCAAAGATTTGCATTTTGGAGAAGCGTAAATGCTTTGATAAAGTGTTTATTTTACACATAATATCAACCTCAGGAACCTACACGAAATAACTGTTATGTTTTGTTCCAAATGTGTTTTTAATTCGGAGAAATTACTTTATATTATTATATATTCACTTTCGGCTGCTTACTAATAGGATTCACAATGCAGGCCTTCAGGAGTTTAATTTTAGATCGTTTTAATATGTTCAAAGACAAAATAAAATCATTTATACGTGGAAAACTTACTTTTTATAAATGTAACCATATTTATTAAGTATGATCATATTATACTGGTCGTTTTGTTAGTGTAGAATCCTTCATCTGCAGAGGAAAATGAAATTGCCATATACCGCAATAAATAATTTGATTTATTGCCTAAATAAATCATTTCCATCAACAGTATCATTCACATAATATTGATTTAATTATGTACATGAATATACATGTATGTACAGTCGCAGATCATACACCGAGGCTATGCATTCCAGAAGTACATCATCCAAAATAAACAAACAAATAACAAGATTTCATTTCCATCTCATTTTTCTCTCTAAAACTGCAGTGTGACACACAGTATTGCATATTGAGTTTAGCAGCACAGCTCTGGCGAAAGGAACACAGATTACATTAAAAGACGCATACATTATAATTGTTCTTCTTTTTTTTTTGTTAAAATACATTTACACATAGTCCCTGAATACGATATGAGTCGGCTTCTGATACAGTGATAAATACTGTTAATGAATAGACATTTATCTCAACAAATCTTTCACAATACTCTCACTTGAAGATGAACAAACGCCAGCGAGCGCCTTTCTACTGCAAAAGCTTGAAGCTACTTGATTTGACAATATCCGGAGGGACTGTCACCAGAAGCAGTAAATAATTGAGGTTGTTACACAATCCTAATCGTGTTATGCAATTGATCAGACGGGATGCACACAACTCTACATGGGCACTTTGATAGTTTCACACTCAGTCAAAGGTCTTTTACGCATAGTCTCCTCCTGAGGATTCCTCTGAATAAGTACGTTGCGCAAAGGTTTCAGTGCCATTCTCGTCGATCGTTGTACACAAACCCTTTCTCTTCTTCTCTCGTTCCTCCATCTTAATAGTATCATACAGTCCTGTTGGACCGTCTTCCAGCAGCATATTTCGCTCGGAGAAAGAAGGCTTCATCTGTGTCACGTTCTTCAGCAGAAGGAGCGCCGGTGCGTAAAGTACATTGGCCAGGCCCATGCCTAAGTTGAGCTGAACAAAGCCCAGGTCGTGCACTATCTGCCCAGCCACCACGGGCCCCAGGGCATAGGCCACGCAGTAAGAGATGTCTGCGATGGCGTACACACTGCCATACACTGACACATGTCGCACGTCCACCAGGAAACCCAGTGTGGGCAGGAGCGCTGTGTCCACGAAGGCGATGCCAAAGCAAATACCGCACAGCGGGATCATGAGCTGTCCAAAGTTTTTACAGGCTGGCACTGTGCAGGAGCTCGCGCCTATGAACACCATGCCTATAGCCCCGTAAAACCACTGGAGATGAGGGTACTTGGCTGCCAATTTGACAGTGAGATATACACCTAAAACATGGGGGAAGAATGCAGGGAACCATGTCATGCCGATTTCCCACTGGCTGGAATGCATGTTTTCCTCCATCCAGTTGGCGATAGTGGGCTCAAGGAAGGCGAGGGGGATGTTACAAATAGTCAGAGCACCAGCAACTACAGCTATGTAAGGATCAATCATCAGTTTATATATGGGGGTTCCCACTGGCATGTTTTCTCTCTCTCGGTTTGAGAAGGGTTTCAGCACAGTCAGACACAATATACCATCAGCGAGACAGATACAGGCCAGAATCAGGAAGGGCACACGCTTCCCTGCGAACTCATAGAGGACCCCTCCAAATGGGGGCGCCACAAGACTTCCAAAAGAGATGAAGGCCAAGGCAATACCCAGCGCCTTGCTCCTCTCTTTCTCCTCTGAGTACTTGTCTGCGATCAGGGCGATCCCTGAAGTGTCCGCGAAAGCCGAGCCGAGGCCCTGCATGCTGCGCGCCAGGAACAGGGTCGCGTAGTTCTCAGCGAAGGCAAATGTAAGAGTGGAGAGAAACATGACATTGAGTCCGATGAAGAGCGGGATATCATACCCGACCCTGTCTATAAACGTGCCACTGAGCGGGTTCACCAGGAGCTGCAGGATGGCCTTGGAGGCAAAAAGAACACCTATCTGTAGGTCGAAGTTCCCCTTGGTTGCTTTATGGATGGTGCTGTTAGTGGAGTTGGTGGGCAGTATAGCCTCTTGGGCTTTATCCGCTGCGTTCTGTAGCTCTTCAAGGTAATCGGGTATGATTGGCACAATTACCATGTAAAGCATGTTGTCTAACAAAAGTGCAATACAGACTATTACTAGAATAATCCGTTTCTGCCGCTCTGGGTCTTGGATTACCAGTTGTTTAGTTCTTTCACTCATCTGGGACAGTTTGGAGGCGGCAGATTGTGCCAAATTAGTGCCTTGTCCCTCTGTGGTCCTCTCCGGCTCCATGATTTTCTCCCTTTCTGGCTCAAATCTTATGAAAAAATGAAGTCGGCTTCCCCCACTCGATTTGTTTATAGAATTACGCACGCTTGGCACATTTGTTCTGTCTTTTCTTCTCTTTCCCTTTTCTTATCCAGCACCGGGAGCCCTACTAATGAGCTAGATAACTTTCCTCTGCGTTACCTCTTCTCCGTCCCTTGCGCCGTCCGTCATCGCACGCGCATTTCCACTTTCGTGACTTGGACCCGTTTTATCCCCGTCGTCCCTAGATGCTTCATTGTCTCATATCCCGTCATTCAGGTGACGTGCTGGTCCCGGACAGCACTCACAGGTTGGGGGATTCACCTGCAGCTCGCAGTGCCGGCTTCACCAGCGCGCTCGCTGTTTTAGGTCCGTCTGCTCTGCGCCCCTCCGGCTCCCAGACGCTTCCAGCTGTCTCCAGTCACCTGTAACGCTGTGAAGCTAAGTCATCATTTCACATCAACCGGACCGCTTTTTGTCGGTCGTGGAAGGAATACACACTGCAGTTTGTTGACTCCCATAGGTGTCCCCCTCCCCCCTCCTATCTCTGGCTGTGACGCACAGTCCTGCTGCTCTCCAGCAGATCTTTTATGCTAATTAAACACAAAATCCCGAGTAAACACTGCTGTCCACTCGGTTGCGCCGACACAGAGCAGACGATGCTTGCTTCAGTTTGTGTTAAACTTAACCTTCTCAATTTTACATGACATTTATCAGCAGTTTGAACTGAAAAAGTAGGATCCGGTGACAAATTCTTGCAATTCCGCGCACGTTGAGCTTTTGACTAGACGTGGACTCAATAACATAAGGAAACCTGCAGTTTTTGTGCTGGAGTTCAGCAGCAACACTGATACAAAGAAATACACACACTTCACCGTCATTTAGTTAAAATAGTTTCGTCACAGCACTACACTCCCGCGGACAGCTCCACAGAGGACGTCACTGAAAACAGGACTGATGAGACGGAATCATTTTTTTTCCTAGTTTTTTAGTTTTTCCCTCTCAATGTTTTTAGTTTCCAAACGCAAAACTATGGGACAATCAGGGAGGCGAGTTTTGGTTCAAGATGCGCATCACTACACTGCTGAAGTGTAACAGCAAAATCCACGGGAAGACGCCCCCCCCCCCCGAGATAACTGTGGCTGAAATAGAAATATCTTGCTTCTGCTTTTGGGCCATGTCAGAGTCTGATCTTCATGATCGTTCGTAGATCTGAGAACTGAGAAGCCTTATCTTATACTGTCTAAAATTTTATTCACTACCAACTTCCTGCTACTTTTCAAATTTTGTTCTTTTGCAGAAAATGTATTCCATTTAACTTTTGTTTTTTCAATTCTTGCTTTTGAACACATGCAGACTTTCACGTTGAATACATATCATTGCAGTTAAATCCAGAGAATCACTGCTACTCACATTTTTAAAGAAAACTTCATGAGACCATATTTGTTTCACTTTCAACCTGCGTGAGATGAATGAAGTGGGGGGTTTAAACACAGCTGGGCGCTGCCATCTACTGGTGAGGAAAAGGTTCAGCAGCTGTCACCATCATTCACTGTACTCTGTGAAAATCAATCTACTAATGGAGTAAAATAGTTACATTTCAAATGCAAATCGACCTCTTTAGAGAATTTACTTGAATTGAGTACCACAGTGGAGTTGGAATATATCTTTCTTAGTTGTTTCAAGATACTGGCACCTGTTACAAATACATTTAAAACAGGATCAATGGATTGGAAATTGTTTTGAATGATCTCATTCCATTGGAAAGTGTTTTATGTTTTTCTCTTTTTTTTTTAGTTTCATCCTGTTTGTTTTCAGAATGAATTACACTAAGTGTCTTGTCAGCTTTTGCAGGAGACTACAGATTGATGATTAGATCTGAAACAGCAGACAGTGCAGTATTGACATCTAGTGGAGGAAGACTAAATTGGCAAAAGAACCCATGAAATCTCCAGATCCTCTATAATTATTTCATTCGGTGTCTTAAAATAGAACATAGGCTGGTGATTTTTTGCAAACAAACAAACAAAAAACATGAGTTGATGGTGATTGATTCTATGAAATGAGTAATAGTAATTAAGGTGGAGAGAGTTAGCCTACTTATGAATGAAATCAGGAACTAATGAATTCATGAACCACAGATTTGTGTGTTGACATCTTCAGTTCCAGTCACGTTGCTTGAAGTAACAGGATCTCCGTTGGTTTTCTCGTTTTCTCATTACTGTCACATGTCCTTTTTCAGCCAGTAGATGTCCCCATATCCTCATACATTTCCAGTAAATAAGAGCTATAGGTCTGCTATAGGATTTCCAACATTATCTCTTTACACTTGTCACAGAATAACGATGTCTGTTACACGGCAACTACTTTCTATCTTGTAGAAAGGTGTTGTTTATCAACCCAAATCACACACCTGACCATCCAGTCACCGGCAGAGTAGAAGCTCATTTTAACTGCAAGATAAAAATACAAGACATTTAAACCAGGAAAACACAAGTCATCAAAACAAAAATAAAAAAGTGTCTGAGAGCACGAGTGGTATTTAACATCAAATCACTTAGACAAGACAATGAAGAGAGTTACCTAATTCAACACAAGAAGACGGTGGCCCATGTGCAGCAACTAACAGTCCACACCATACAGACACAAATGTCCAAAGGTTCCATTTAGTCGTCCATAAAAACAATAAAATTACAAAAATGCAGGAAAAAAATACACACAAAACAACACAAAACCGCATCTGCAAGAAAGCTTAAAAACATCCAAACGACACTATAAAAGTGCAGTACATAGTCCAGAATTTCTGTCCTAACGGCTGTTTTGTTACTTTCCACGAGGGTGTGTCAACATGTAGACAGAACACACACTTATTGTGCTTTTTGGAAACTGGAAATCACACATTAGCCACCGAAACCTGGGAAGCAGTGAAAATGCTAGTTTTTCTTTCTACTGTTGGGCAGTGAATTAAGCCTTTCTAGCTCACCTCTGACAAGAGCTTTGGTGTGTGACATATGTCAGACTGTTATAAACAACTGCATAAACATGTAGACAACCCATCTACATCAAACAAAGCTCTGGAGTTCAATGACAGGCTGGATTTCTCTGGTTTGTTTCAGAGACAGGAAATGAACAGTGTGTTTGGTGGTTTAAAGTTAAATTAATTATATTCAACACATTACTGCTTTGGTAACATTAACCCTTAGCTACATGTAACAAGTGTGGGTCCTGTCTACATGTTGGCACATGCTTGTGGGGGAGTGGGGGGTGGGGTGAGGGAGGGATAAGTCCAGGCAAGAAATGTTAGGAATCGAACCAGAAAGCGGCTCAAAATTTTTCTATTTTTAGACTAAACGTTACATCACATTAGTGAGAGAACAGCTTTGATAATCACATTTATTTCCCTCAGTGAACATACTGTAACTGGAAAGCTTAGGCAGAGTCATGAAGGCTGGAACTCTGCATTGGATTCTGGTTCACCCAAGAGACTGCTGTGCTCTCTCTCTCTCTCTCTCTCTCTCTCTCTCTCTCTCTCTCTCTCTCTCTCTCTCTCTCTCTCTCTCTCTCTCTCTCTCTCTCTCTCTCTTTCTCTCTCTCTCTCTCTCTCTCTCTCTCTCTCTCTCACACACACACACCTATGCAAACAGTGACACAGGAAGGGTTACAGATGACACAAACACAAACAGTCAGTGTCAACACATTTCAGATTGAGTGGACCTTGTTCAGTTGTTTTGCCAGTCACCTCTTTATTTGGGGAAAACGATCTGTTTTTAGTTCAGTGTCCTCTTGACTCTTGCCGAGGGCGGAGTCAGCACTGCCCTCATAACTGAATTTGGCTCTGTGAGGGGATCAACATTTTTTGCTGTTTTCCCAGTGATTCTGCTCTGATCTGATTTGAAACTAGCTCAGGAGATTCAAGATCACCATGTAATCTTGAGTGGTTGCCAAAGTATTAATTTCTAGCGGTCACACAAAATCCCAAGCCGCTGTAGCCAAATGCACACAGCCTGAACGCCAGAAATAACCCTATGGCACTTGAATGATTACAATACTAAGTTATTTTTTTTAGTATTGTGAATTCTGTAAATAGATTAAGTATAGATGGACTCTAAATTCATAATATAACAAAAAGTTGCCTGCTGCAATAGAGAGACGGACTGGTTTTTAAAGGCAAATTCCTCGATTATCAGAGCTATCAAAGTTCACATACTTTACATTCCAGCTGTAGTCGACAGTGGTGGGAGACGCACTGAAATCCCTTCCTTAAATATGTGCAGCAATACCGCACTGGCACTACACTTTACCACAAGTAAAAATCCTGCATTGAAATTTTACATCAGTAAAAGTGAACAAATGCCAGCAGTGCAGAGTAAAAGCAGTCATTGTGAACCGGAGTACGTTTTCTCAAGAGAGAAAGGAAGAGAAGAGGAAGGAGAAAAGTACTCATGAAGAAGAGTGCAGTTTAGGTTTTTCCCGTTGGGTGAAATTTGCAATTTCATGCTTTCAAATCAGTTGAAAAGAGACAGGAAGAAAAGAAGGAAGGACGCAAAAGAGAAAGGAAAAAAGGGAGAGGGAAAGAAGGATGGTAGGAGAAAAAGGATTTACGCAATGCTTTGATAGCCCCCTGAAAATTGAATTGATTAATGTATTATTTTTGCCCTTTCCATATAGACAAAACATATACAATGTATTGAATTATATTTAACATTTAATGTATTTTTCTATCTTTTGACCAAAAGAATCAGATACTTTGATGTCGAGTATCTGGCAGTGTTGTCCAGTCATGCAGATCACAACCTCCTTAGCGACGAATTTGTTTGTCTGTGCTTGTTCCTCTTTGTGATGTCTGTTTCACAAAGTTGCACTGTTAAAATTCAATTTTCCGGGAGCTTCCAGTGCAGTGTGCAGCTCTTTGTCTGACTTTTGCCTTTTAGTCTGTTTTTTGATCCAGCGTCCTGTCACATACATCCTGTTTGTCATTGCCCTCGAGATAACAATGTCGGTCTGTCAGCCGCTTTGGTCCAACCATTAATTAGATTTATCTCCAAACACCACTGTGCCTAACAGAGCTGCTAGCATGACAGTAGAATCTTGGTATTACTTAACAGGGATTAAGTATTTAAAAAAAAATTTTTTATTACAGTGCAACAGTGCTTGAGTAAGTTGTTACTTTCTAACTAGGTAATTGAAAAATGTACATGACATTTGACTGTGTGTAGGATACTGTGCACCAATAATAGGCTGGGCCTTTAAACAGTCAAACAATAGATGTGTTTATATAAGTGTCCTGTATGGAAACTCGACAACCTGACGCAGATGGAAATGGAAAGCAATACAGAATTAAATATATATGTCTTTTAGAGGGTACTGCATATATATTACATTTGAAAGATAAGGAATATTGATTGATAGCATAATCCATGTAGCTGAATGGATTAAAAACAACAATCGTCCCCATGTGTGAAATCCATTCATTTAATCAAAGCGTAGTTTAGCTGCTCCTCATGCTGACCGGAGAGTTTCATAACTGACTTGCAGCACTGCATGTGCACATACTTTGCCTGCATAAACGGAGATGTGTCCCGTTCAGTTTCAGGGAATCAGCAACATTGTAGAAAAACTGCACCTCCTCATCCACGTCCTGAAAAGACAATTGATTAAGTTTTAATTAGGGGTGAAAAACATCTAATGGAAAAGGAAGTAGTGAGTCACATCGTGTCGACACGTGTTTGGGTGGAGCATATTTGATGTCATGAAATGATCTTAACCTCATGACTGTAAGAGTAGAAATCATCTCAGTGACATTCACTGCACAGCACAAAATGTTCTATTGTATATTACCCTACACCACAGCGCGTGCATGTGTGTGTGTGTTTGGATGTGTGTTAGTCAGGGTGTGAATAGTGTGAAGTGTGGTCACAATACTGTCCACCCTATACTGGTCAAAGTGAGCGGTTTAATGAATTAAAACAGCGATTTCTAAAGAGCAGTGACGCACAGCTCCACTTTAATCCAGATTACATGGGCACACTAATCCTGTAAAAATACTGTTTCTTTAAAACAAATATGTTTTTTTTTTCCTCATATGTAAAATGTTAGGTGTGTATTTGATTGTTTTCTTAAGAGTTAATGTGTTTACAATACGGCCACATATCCATTTGTTAACATGTAAATCACACTGTGTACAAATGGTGTGATTTCCCAGGTTCAATGAATTGATTGGAAGAGCAGCTGTGTTCAGCATTACCACAGATTGTCCTGTGGCTGATCAACAATAGCGTGTGTGTGTGTGTGTGTGTGTGTGTGTGTGTGTGTGTGTGTGTGTGTGTGTGTGTGTGTGTGTGTGTGTGTGTGTGTGTGTGTGTGTGTGTGTGTGTGCGTGCAGTCTTATGGGTTAGGGGTTATATAATCGGCTTCACATTTGACAGTCAAGATAAGTGATGGAGTAAAGCGGAGTGTGGGCGATCTGAGGCAGCAGTCTGACATTTCACCTCGTTTTTGTGCTCGGCTGAGCCTGAGGTCGATCACGAGGCATTGAAATCACTGTCTGATTCTACCAAAGATGGAATTGTAGGAACTGACACAAATATGGCAAAAATTATGACAAACACCAAAGGGGGTTATGTGCACAAGAAGGCTTTAGAATAGGGCTGGTTGGAGAAACTGGGCATGGCTACAACATGTTTTCCCTTATGTTTGAGTTAGATCTTGTAACATAAATGTTGTATCTCTAAGTAACAAACCGTTGTTATTTCATAAGAAAGATAATGATAATTAAAAATAATTTCCCATACGCCTCAATTTTACAGTAGCATGGCTCTAGAGTCTTTGTCTTGTTATAAAAACAGATGAGTTCTTATCTTTTTTTTGGACATTTTTGCCTTTATTCAGACAATACAGTGAGAGATAGATAGGTAATTCAGGGAGAGAGAGAGAGAGAGGGGATGAAATGCAGCAAGGGGTCACAGGTCAGACTCGAACCCATGGCCACTGAGGTTAGTACTAAGCCTTAATGGTACGCGCTCTATCAGGTGAGCTACCGAGGCGTCTTAATGTGTAACATTGCAAACACTAACAGATCTGTTTGTGTTTGGCATTATATTTTGTTATAGTTACCATTGACACGCTTCAGACATTTTTCAGTTATAGCTTAATGATGCATGTTCATGTGCAACATGTCGTAGTTTTCTGTTACAGCTGTTACTGTTCTATCCCCTGATCCTCGTCTTCATTCTTTACAACTCCCCCCAACTCTAGCAACTGGCCATCAGTTAGGAAATACAGCGTAACATTACATTAGCACAAGTTAACTGTTATTTATTTTCAGAGTCAGCTGATTCTCCTTATCTGAGATAGAAAAATTCATTCATACAAAAATCACAGGATCTGTAGCTTTTTGTTGATTGTCACCAGTATTATCCTGTGTTACGACCATCTTCATCAGCCCCTATATTAGTTTTAGTTAGGAACTGCTGATTCATTTACTTCTTATTTCTTTCTGGAACAGTCCTGACTCTCTTCGACTCCCTCTTTCTCCTGGACTCGTGCTCATGTTGCTGTGTAATCCTCTCAAAAAGCCCATATGAAAACTTCATTGGTTGACCAGACATAATCCTCAGTGAACTCTAAGTACCTGAATATGTTTGATTCTAAGAGAGGGAAAGCTGATGAAAAAAAAAAAAAAAAAAAGAAAAAAAAAAATCAAACTGTGGTCTCTTGCCAGACATTTGGATTCAAAGTATAACATAATCCAGCATCTGACGTAAATCTGTGGCCAATGTGGTTTAAATGATTAATCTGTGAACATCATCTATGACGACGTCATTATTAGATACTAATAAACTCTATGAACAGAGAAAAAATATTTTTCATTTCACAAAGTAATACTTAATCACTAGTGACTACTAAACATTTTTCAATGAAACATGCAGTATTTGCTTTGTGTTAATGTGACAATCTTACTTACTGTACATGTTATTTGATCTTTTGCTGTGTCAATGATCCTCTGCTGTTTTGATCCTTGAAGAAATTGTAGTTTGACTTTATATCAGCAGCGTTTACCATTTTGCAGAAGACAAGATAGATGCTTATTTTCTTAAATAAAGAAGAACTAGAAAAAGTCTAAATGAATAGAGCTGGATGGGCTTGCTACTATTGTAGGTTTAATGTTAATTTTATTTTTCTATACTTATTGCATAATGTTCTTTAAAACAGTAAAACTGCATTGATCCATGTTGGCAGCTGATCGTGGTCTGCAGCGGTTTAGGAAGTGGGGTCGGAGTAGCTCTTTCCAGCAGATGACAGCTCCATATGTCCATCATTGTCTGGTGGGCTTTGATGTTCACGTCATGAAGGTTCTGGTGGAAGTTTATATTGATTATAAATAAAATAATCTGTTCAGGACTCGTGCATGTAAGCTTAAATTAATCCTTATTTCAAGAACATTTCATGACATCGGAAAAGTCTAATCCACAGTGTTTTCCTGCAGATGATTGAATTAGCTGGAATAAATGAGAACGATGCTGATGACGCAGGGGCTGGGTTTGCCCACTGTACATGTCTCATTACCGCATAATTATGCAACAACGCGCTCCACTGACAGGCTGTCATCAATTAATCTGCTTAGAAACACCAAGTTGGGATTCTACTGTATGCTGCAACCTCTGGGTGTTATCTTCATTGCGCCAGTTGAACGTCTACTTCCCTTTTAAATTTGCTGACACACGTCCAGTGGTGGAAGAAGTAGTGAGATGTTTAACTTGAGTATAAGTAGCAATAACACAGGACTTGCGGAAGTATCGAAATAGACTTATATTGCCAAATGTAAAAGCACTCACTATGAAGAAGGGCCCATTCTAGGACAATATAATGGATTATAATCACTGATGCATGAATGTACACATCACTTCAATGTTGCAGCTGGTGAAGTGGGTTAATTTAAACTACTTTATATACTACTGAATAGCCTAAGCTAAAATAATACGCTAATTTATTTTTTGATTACATTTTGTTTTAATAACCTAAATCTGGAAAGTAATTAATAACTCAAGCTGTCAAACAAATGTAGTGGAGTAAAAGGACAGTAGTCGCCTCTGAAATGTTGAGGAGAATGAAGTAGCATAAATGACACCGTGGGTATTCTGCATGATTATTATGGTTCACATGTAAGATGAGCATCCCACTGATTTTTTTTGATGATGTAACACAGAAAAGAAAAAAAGCAGTGTTAGACAGTGTTAATCTTTTATTAATTAGCCAAGAATTGCTATATTTCTGCAAGTTGTCATTATTTTAGGTTAATCACTTGCAGAGGAAACAAACTTGCAGAACAAAATAATAAATCCAATTAATATTTTCAACCCATTACAATAAAATGGAAATACAAGTTCACAGGATATCACAGGGACCAAGAAGTATTCAAAATCTATATATAACTAAATTGTACAGTAAGGAATAATTGTCATCTGGGCTTTTAACATCTGAAGTCCAAATGTTCTCCACTAACTAATCATTAAGATTTCTAAGAACTTCACACTTAAAACTATTCATCCATTTACATGGGAGAGTTAGGGTGTGATTAGGCCTGTTTGTTCTGTTGAGGATTTACATTGAGATAATAAACACATCATAAACACATGGATGCAACATGGTGCAGAAATTCAATCTGTGTAAATATTCCTAGTGTTTAAAAAGTGTCCACCTTCCATTTTTTTAGACCAGCGGCTAATGATGTTGTAATGATGTTATTCCATTTAGAGACACGCCCCACTCCGACCCTAAGTCTGATCATGTGTTGTTCTTTATTTACATTCCTCATTATCCTGTGCTATACTAGCTCATATGCAATATTAAAACTACAAAAGTGGACAATTTGGTTTTTGAAACCTACTGTAAGAATATTGATTATATGATAACCAGTGCGTTACGGTGTATTGTTTAACACTTTGGTTAGACAACACATTTCAAAGAAATGTCAACGTAATTCCCTATTTTTTCTATGAGGTCTGTGTGAAACAAAGTCATACATGCGCAAACATAATAATTGTACCATTTAATGACATTCACATGTTTAATTAATAAATTATGAACTAAAAAGTGTCTAAGTCCAAATTTTCCAGCCTAATCTTTACTCATTTATTTAATCGTTTATACATTTTATTAAGTAAATACCAATAATTCAATCTGACTACTCCTTTATTTCATATGCAAATCTGGAGGCGAGAAACACGTCCAGCTCATCTACAGCCAGCGACTAATCTCTAACTTGTTGCGGGGGCTGTGTATTGAAGAATAGTCCTCTTGTGGAGTGGATTAGTGCAGTTCTACTCTGGTTATCCCTCACGACTTCACAGAGCCTGACGGGACATCCGTGGCATGCACACATTTTCACATTTCATCGACAGCCGTGATAAAGAGTGTCCCCAGGCTCCGGTCAAAAACGTCATAAATCTGTGACATTAGCCCTCGGTTATGATGTTTGTTTGGTTTTTTTTTTCTGAATTAATTTCTTTTAGACCTTCCCTCC
This sequence comes from Seriola aureovittata, assembly GCF_021018895.1. Classification (NCBI taxonomy): domain Eukaryota; kingdom Metazoa; phylum Chordata; class Actinopteri; order Carangiformes; family Carangidae; genus Seriola; species Seriola aureovittata. The sequence continues at coordinate 14,033,412 of NC_079377.1, forward strand.
TCAACCAGAGGATACGGACAGGTAGCAAAAATTTTTGAATGGCTGTTTGCCAAGGGGACTTTTGCACTGAAGACATACTTAAGGATTATTGACAGAGCTCAGATGACAGTCTCTTGGCAACAGAGGTGTTGGCCAGTGAACTAGTTATTTATATCATGTTTCCGCCAAAAGAAAAGTCATGCTACATTAAACGTTTAGGGTAAATAGCTAATGTTCTTTAACAGAATGAATTCCAATATTTGCTATAATGTGCATAATTTGGTTTGAAGCTCCATACTACTTTCCTCGTAGGACTGTTTGTATTTTCAGTCAGCCAACATGAATGACGTCTGTTTTCAGTAACATTTCTTAAAAGATGAAAATCATCACCTACTTAATAAAAGAAAATTCCAATAAGTTTGACACTGACCTGAGAAATCATGAGTTTGTTATAGTTTGTCACATCCTTTACGAAACACAACTGCAGAAACAATGAACCACAAATCCAGGACAGATGTGTGCAAGGGACACCATTGTTCAAGACGCAACACATGCACATACACTCACAAACAGAAACATCTAGGTACCTGTGAGAAACCACCAGGACAGTAAGAGTGTGTGATTATTGCATGCTCAGTTTATTTGGACTTGTTCTCAATTTGAGGCACATCAATCTTTTCCCCGGTGAGGAATTGCCAGATGCCTCCTCTGTAGTTCTCATTTCCCAAAGCGTACAGGAAGACATTAAAGGTTGGCGAGGTCTTAGCCAGGATAGGAGCCATCTGCAGAGACAGGTGCAAGCACAACAAGGCTGTTAGAGCTTAAAAAGACCTCAAGGAGTGATCAAGTAAAGTCAGGATTCATATGTTTGAATTATAGTGGAATTACATTAGAGAGTATTTGTGTTCATGTACTTATTAGTTGTCCTTACCATCCTGAGCTTAGGGGAGACCAGGTTGGCGTTCTCCACGGCGGCATAGAAAGCCAGGATGCCATAGGGGCCCCAGCAGAACAACATAGTCTTAAGAGGAGTGTTGGGGTTGAACTACAGGGGGGAAACGACAGAGAGAGGCAGAGCGGGAGGGATAAAGTGGAGGAAAGAGAGGGAGAGAGAGGGGGAGAGAGGATCAGAACAAGAATGATTAGTCACCAATCAACCATAAAGAGTGAAGGAGACAAAAATGCCTTGTGTTTTTTACTAGGGGGTAAGTCACCCGCCTGGGATAATGTCTGGGAGAAACAGAACTGTGTCTGTCATGCGATCATTCAGGCTCAGCTAGGAACCTGAAAGAGCTAGTGAGTAAAGAGGCAGGTTGTTGTAATCCTGACTCTTTCTGAGTCAGAGCCTACGCATACAAAGCAAAATTTAACTCCATAATATCAAGTTTTCGTCCTTCTTTTCCTGCTTAGGAAGCTTTATAGTTTTTATAATTTTTATCCAACTGTCTGACAGTGTCATATATATTCTGTTTCAGCTTTTCCAACTCTCCACTGAGGCTGCTGAATGTGATGTTTACATTGAATTAAATATTCAATTCAAAGACCTTCAATCAAGCGGAAATGTTCTGGAAATCCTGTCCTTTGTCTTTCACACATTCGCCCTGACATATTTAGGAGTCCTGACGGTTTGAACAAAATTTGTTTGTACTGATTTTTCCCATTTGTGGGGGTTGGTGACTCTGAGGTATTTTTGAGACTAGAGGAACATCAGACACATATTAGCTACATTTCATGGCATACATGTAATGCGCCTTACACATTGGCCGGTGTGTGACATTACATAATTTCATTGTCGTGGTGGAGGGCTTTTGCCGTCTCTGCTCTGTGGCTTTTGTGTTTGAAAAGAAAGTGCCTCCAGCCAGCTCAGATGACTGTGAGTAATGGGCTTATGCAACATAAAGTGAGGCAACCTGATTCAGCCCCTGAGGAACTTCGCTATTGAACTGACCATTCACAGATACATTGTTCTTTTCACTGCACACCAGCTACTGTCCGCATTCCCAACAACTGAAGCTCCCGGTCTTCCTGAGGCAATGACCTATATATGTCACAGCATGCACGCCCCCCATTCACTCTGTTTTGTTACTCTGAAAAAGGACCACGTGACGATGTTGTGCTTACGCTAGAAAGGGATGAAATAATTCCTCAGATTCCTTCCAATGGGTGACGTCAAAACAGGAAGAACCTTTACGTGAACTGCATCGTGTTTGTAAGGTTTTGTGCTTTAGGTTTAACTCTTAGTTATAACTGCCAGTTTCTTGGATTTCAGAATAAATTCTTAATTCCTCTGCATCATGCGTGTAATCAAAATTGAGTTTGGAGTAACTGAAGCAAAACAGAGCCAATCTGCCACTGTGTTGATATGAAAACAGAAAATTGCCATGCCAACTTGCATCTGAAATCTCAGTCTGTATATATACATCACTTTAAATACAGAATATACTGAATTCCTACTGAAGGCACCCATTTTCAATCCTATTTCACTGGACTTGGTGGACTTTTTTTTTAATACTTACCCTGGGGTTTCCAGTCTTCTTGAATTTCTGTGCAATGGACTGGTAAGAGGACATGACAACAAACATCTGGATGGCCATGTTGAAGATGCTCATGGGGATCAAGTAGGACACATAGTTTCTGTGGAGAGAGAAATGACAAAAAAATCTGCATAAACTGCTTCTGCTTAGGGACAGAAGATACCAAGAAATCTGTATTTATTTTGACGGCCCAGTGAAGAGCTGATGCATGTATACACTACCTGTCTCCCTTGCTGTAGTCCAGAGTGCAGCAGGTCCTGAGCGGCTCGTAGTCGTACTCTCCCCAGCCAATGAGGGGCATGGCGGACCAGAAGGCAGTGAAGAGCCAGATAAATACAGCCAGGGTGATGGCGCTGCTCCACTGCAGCTTTGTTCCTGACAAGAACAGGGTAAAAGAATTCATCTAAACTGCTTTAAACACCTCCAGCAATATGAATACATGCTTGACTACACATTATTCTCAATTTATTCACTCTTCAGTCATAGCAAGGCTAACATTTAATTGTGCAATTAGAGGGGTTTGTTTTAACATGTTTGCCTGTAAATGATGTGAGAACTGCAGGTTAGGAGTTGGATCACTTTCGTCTTCCGTTGTTTCCTGTATGTAATGATGGCTACAAATAGCAGTAGGGTCTGATGTTATTTCTCACAGGTATAGTGTTAACACTCAAGTCTCCTGGGTTGCAGTTCTATTTGGGTATCTGTTAACAAATGTTCTGTTTAGTCATGGTGATTAGAAAAAGTCTGTGGTAAATTTAAAGACAACAGGCCATTTGTTGAAAAGCCTGCCCCTTCAGAGGTCTTAAGATTGGGGGTGGGGGGCAAAGAACAAACAACCTGCTCAGTGTGTGTGTGGATGTCATGTGTGTGTGGGAGGAAGGGAAGTGGAAAACATTTGGTTTTGTCATCAGCTGCTCAGGGACTGAAAGCAGGTGTTAACTTACTGGTGCAGTACTGGTGGTATCTGTCCCAGGCAATGGCGGCGATGAAGTGGATACTGGCCAGAGCTGTCATGAAACCCTGGAAACCGTGAGTCTGGCATCCTTCAGAGCCATAAGGCCAGTACCTGGAGACAGAGGGTGTGTTTGTATAGATGAGGTTTTTGAGTCACCAACAAAGAATTTGTAAAAATGGCCCCTTCAAGGGTGAGCTGACTGTAGCAGGGTGCAATATAATAGCTTATTCTTGATCTAACCAGCCATGGATATATATATATATATATATATAATATATATATATATATATATACATATAAAATGTTATACATATAAAATATATAAATATAATATATTTAAAAAAAAAATAATAACAGTATATACAATCCCTGGACTAATGGACACTGAGATCAGCGTCTCTCATCTCCTGATTACAGCTTGAAAATCCTCTGCTTCTGCACATCATGACACAGGCTCCAGCAGTGCATTGACCGCCTCCCCCACCCCTCTACTCTACAGCCTCCCTGTATCGCTTATCCAGCCCCATGTAGATTATTCACCTCGAGGACAGGTAGCCATTACTGTCAGCTGTGTTATTTGCTCATAACATGTAATTTGGCCACATACGGTCTGACCTTATATATTGATTACGAAAGAGGTGGTGGTTACATCATCACTCACCTCAGAAAGCTGGAGAAAGCGGCGATGGTGGCGTTCATGGAGATGCCCATATCAGCCATCGCTAAACTGAAGATCAGGAAATTGCTGGGGGTCCTCAGCTCTCTCACTTTGAGGAAAGCAACGATTGTCACCGCATTGAGAAAGAAGCCCAGCAGACCTTTTGGCGGAACAGAAACAAACAGTTCAAATCATGAATGAAAGCAGTATATGCGTCGATGAATGGAGATCAGAGCGCGCGCACAGGCAGCACCGTGACATTTCAAGATGAGAATAAACATCGCAGTCATGTCTTTTGTTTAGAGACTGCCAGCGGAGGTTAAGAGTAGTTTCGAGAGACAACTACAGATCCTTTTCTCCTCACAACATTATGCAGTCAGTGACCGGCGGGCGGCGTGAGGTCCGGTCACAGGTTAATGTCACACACAGTGGGCGCAGCCCTCGTAGTATTTGGCTGAACTCCAGGCGTAAGACGACAACACTCACCCTCCACCAGTAGACAAGATCCCAGGGAGAACACATCAAACTCGGAGAAGCCCTCGGGTAAGGGGTAAGACGCAACCATCCTGAAACCGAATTGACTCAACAAAGTGCAGCTGTCACTGACTTTTCACTCCTCTCTGTCCGCTCGTTTACGATGTGCCTCAGTGTGACTGAAGAGAAGAGCCCGCTTTTAAAGGGGCATTTCACGTGAAAAGCATGCACTTTATTATGTAAAGCCCCCCTCGCTCTGTGTCGCCCCAATCCGTGCAGGAATGTCTTAATGAATATAACCACACAAACCGCAGCCCTTAATGCGTATTTGCCCACCGCAACAGTAAAGCCGTCAATTAGTTACACAACAAGCCTTTGTGTCTGTGAGAGAGGATGCTGATGTCGCTGCTGATGTCAAACGAACAGACGCTTGATGCAGCCCGTAGGGTCCGTGTCGCTTTAAGGAGACACAACAGGTGTCTGTGAAGCTGCAGCCTCCTGCCAACCAGAAATACACTCTCATCAAATGAGGAGACAAAGCCCTCAAAGATTTGCTCCATGAACAGTAAGCACTGGTGCAGGCGACTGCATGACTCTTTGATCCAAGGTTACATCCAGGGCCGACAGTGTTGAAAATATAGGCTCCATGTGAATAAGTGTAAAGACATGTCTCTTATCTGCTGGCAAAAGATAACGATACATAGATTTATTATTTCCAGATTTCAAGCCTTCTCTGTGCACATCAACGCTCTGCAGTTTAAAAAAAAAATGAACCTGATGTGTTTCAATTCATTACAGTAACTCTGCCCATTCTCTGATTAATGACAAAGTGATTATTTTGAATACACTACACAGGATCCATGTGAGTATTGTTGTTCTGGATCTTTATTAATCCTTTGGCCCATATGGCAGGACTTTTGTTTTGACTAGTGAACATGAAACTGGACATGTCAGCATTTTGTTTTGTGGGACTCTTTTTTGTTGTTAGTTTCCAGCAGATAATAAACCTTTTGACAGGCACACTGACCTCAAGAGATTAAACCAACTCTACATCTGCCGGAAATGATAAGAGGACAAAATAAAATTGCACTTTTTGGAGCTGCAGACACAACAGAGGCTTGATTCGGTTTGTTTTTTTTTTTTTTTTTTTACTGTGTAATACTGGCAAAATGTGGTGTACAATTAAAGTCTGTGTTCCAATTCAGTTTTAGCTGCGTAAAAGTGTGTAAATGACACAAAATCCTGCCATCATCCCCAGTCTTCAATAGATTTGTCATGTTTCAGTTGCGACATCATTTGCAGCTTTTCATGCCATAGGGCTGGAGGGGGAAACAAACCTGACATTGTGTGGCTGAGGTCTGTCTCAGTTTTAGGATTATAAGATCAGGAATCTTGTGAAATATAAGTGAAAATGTATAAAGTGTTAAATCATATAGAAATGCAAATGATCAAAGATCCCTTTATTTTTGGACACTTTACATCTCTATCTTATGATAAATGGCTAATTTGGTATATTCATTTAAGCACTTGTATAGCAGATTATTTATGTGGCCATAAAAATAAAAATAATCATTAAAGTATGTGTTAGATCTGAATATGGAGACACTGTGAGAAAAGACTGAATTTCTTTCAGTTGTCTTATTGATGTTGAAGAAAAAGTGCCCAAATCCCTGTGTCCTCAGTTGACACCTAAGTGTGCAGCTCTCACATTTTATTTCTTTGATAACTACTAAGTGTATTTATTCTAACATTACTGTGTTATGTCTGTTCTTATGAGACTTTTTACACACTAAGAATGACATAGCACCTTAAATAAAGCCCAGTCTTCTGATTCATACAATATAAAAGGGCGGCTTTATTGGCCTCAGTAAATAAGATTAAGGACTTGCAGTGCAATATGGAATGTTTAAGTTTTACAACTCTATTGCTCAACACTTTTAGAGCCTATTTACTGAACTGCACGGTTCTAAAACCACACATACTGGAAGACCTGTGACCCAGATGGATATAATACAAATGGTTAAACTGTGCAATAAAACTAAGATACATCTAAATCTACAGGATGGGTGAAGGAAGACTTAATATGAGGCACACAACACACAGACACAGAGACAAAGAGAGAGACCACAGTATATTGAAGATTTCCAAATAAAGAAATGAATCTGCTATTATTAATCTATAATCTTTTTTAAACTTTTTGTTGCGTACTAAAACCTCTGACCTGGCTCTGTGGTTAAATGTGGGTCAGATGTAAAAAAAAAAAAAAAAAAAAAGTTCTGGCTGCCAAGTTGTTCAAACACATTAAAGGCCCCTGAGTTTCACCACCTCTTCAGACCACAGTCGGCACGCTTTGTAGTGCCAGCCAAGTGTTTACGCTGAACTTCCAGTGTGATGAAATAAGAGGGGGAACACAAGGGACAGGTGCCAAATTACATGTAGTATTTACCTACATTGCAAAACAAAAGCTTTACAATCTGTGGTATTTTTGACCCAGTAGTAAGGATTATGTCTTAATTATTTACTGAGATGAAACCTAAAGGCCAGAACAGTTTTAACATACAGTTCTTACTATTATAGTTTTTTTTCTTTTATTCTGACAATTTGTGTTGGATTAGAAAATACTGCTAAGTTTCCTGTTGGTGAATAGACTAATTTATGTGCAGAAGGAGTGATAAAAGGGGGGGGGGGGGGGGGGGGGGGGGGGGGTCTGAATGTAAAAAAGTATTATGTAGGTCTGATTGAGCACAATACTTAAGTATGTTTATTTTCTGCTTGAGAAACATTGTGGCTTTCTCATCAGTGGTTCAGGCCTCACCAGCTGGGTAAATTTATTTTATTTTGGATGAAAAAGTATATAAAATATCTGTTTCAAATCAAAATATCATCTTTGCTTTCTAACACCAGAGCTATTAGTTACTTTGTGATAAAGAAATATTTTATGGATGGCAGAATCAGAGAATGTTAAGTGAACATCTGTTGAGTGCACATCCCAAGGTAGGAGCCACAGCCTATGATATAGGGGCCACCGTGTGGTAAAACATAGTGCTGCCCACTTACAGATTAACAGTCATGGCAGGGCTCAAATGAACAAGCTACATTTGAGGGAAAGAAAAAAAAAATCCAAACATCACAGTGGATTATGACCATTTCGGAAGTGTTTTTCTGTGATAATAAATAGGGACGTCTCTGCGCAGCCTATCGGATTCCAGGATGCAATACGCATCCAAATGAAAAGAACGCCAGTCCTTTCGCTAATCCTTGTATATCCTTTTTATCTCGGGACTCATAGCAGTCTGATCACTATGGGACAGCGAAGCGGTGGGACAAAGCCATGCGGATGATATTCCTGTAAATGAGAGAGAAAAGCAAGTCTGTTTGACTTCAGTGGGCGCAAACTGGGCGCATGTAGGCAAGCTGCGTATGCGTAAAAGTGGGCCAAAATGTTCCTCGTTCTGCTCCTGGGGCTCTACGTGGCCACAGGTGCACTTGTCTCCCCAGTGAGCTCCTGCCCGTCGCAGTGCAGCTGTTTTTTTCACAACCTGAGTGATGGATCAAAGGCCAGGTAAGGAGGATGTCAAGATGGAAATGATTTTATATCCAAAACACACTGTGATGTGGTCTGGTTTGTGCGCACAGACGCATCTTTTTAGACGGACAGGTCTTGTCCTCACAGATGTTTGCACAGAGGTGAACACGTGTGCAAAAGATAATTCAGGGAGTGCATGTTGGTCCAATTTTATTTAATGCAGGATTATCTCTCAAAGGCACTTTCAGCCTCCCCATCTATGCGTTTTATGTGTTTGGGTGGATTGGGGAATGAGTATTTTTCAGAATTATTAGCAGCGGGATTTCTGCTGCCTGTGAATTAACTCATATTTTGGTGTCATATAGAGTCCACAGCACGATTTGATTGAAGACTTTAATGGCCATTTTTTATTAATTATTTAATTTTTTATTTACTGTGTTACTTTGCAAAAATCTGCTTAATTGCCTAATTTGTGATGGATGAGTTTGAGGTGAACACGAATTCACTTGTGTCTTCTTTGTAGGAGCGTGATTTGCAATGATCCCGAGATATCTCTTGTGCCTGTGGGGTTCCCTGTTGACACGTCCAAGCTGCGGATCGAGAAGACGGCCATCCAGCGGATACCAAGCGAAGCCTTCAACTACCTCTCCAGTCTGGAATTCCTGTGGATGTCTTTCAACACCCTGTCCGCCTTGAATCCGGACAGTTTCAGGGGGTTGTTCAACCTGGAAGAGCTTCGTCTGGACGGCAATACCCTCACCGCCTTTCCCTGGGAATCTATCATGGACATGCCCAGCCTCAGACTTCTCGATTTGCACAACAACCAGCTCACCTCGCTGCCCGCGGAGGCCACAACATACATCAAGAACCTCACTTACCTGGATCTGTCCAGCAACAATCTGCTGACCCTGCCGGCAGAGGTGCTGTCCACCTGGCTGGCGGTGAAACCAGCGCAAGGGCCAGAGAGCTCCAAAATGATACTTGGTAAGGGAGGGTGCACATCCTGATACACAACCTTCATTCACCCAAACTTCCTGGTCGTGGTTTATGCCTGTCTCAATTTAAAATACCTTAAGCGCGCTTTTAAACACCGTGCGTAAAGCTGGACAGAACAGCTGCTAGGCAACACATCATTTAATGTATGCAGTTATGCTTGGTGAATCTTGGTGATAAAAATCGTCAATAAAAAAAGTTATTATAAATGTACTAACAAGTTTACTATTTGAAGACCAAGGCAACACTTTACTGTAACACCCCTTATTTAGCATTGATAGTCAGTATGAACGTTTGATAAATGGTACTAACACACTAAAATGAAGATGTTAGCAGATATGAGATATAAGCGTTTATTAATTTGTTTGTCAACAACTATAACTTCCCCTGTGTGGAGAAGTTTTATAAACCAGTGGAAGCTGGTGTAGAAACAGATAATGAATGACAACACAGTAAAACACAGCTGTAATAATATAAAATATGTCTTTGTGGGAGAGGTTATTATTGTCATCAAATACAGTAGGCCTACATAAATGTCTTTATATCTTCTCACTACTACGTAAACCATATATTAAATGTGTAGATATAGCGCTTATGAATTCTAATTTTCTATCACATTTTGTTTCTTTATGTTTATTTTGTGTCTTGACCCATTCTGCACCAGTTTACCTTTTATATCTGAAGACAATGACACAATTGAAATCAGTGTGGCATTTTTTGTTTTTGTTTAGTTTAGTTTAGTTTTATTGCCTTTAAAATCAGTTCAAGTGCATGCACGCTGTTGCAGGACTTCACAGCCCACTTCATGTAAAGAATACAAGTAGAAATATAAAGTTCATTTTGCACTTTCCTTTCTTGTGTGTTTAATCCATCCTGATACTCAGAATAGTGGACAGCTGGTCCAGGTTCAGCTCTAAAGGCTGCTGTGCCAGTCACGGTCAAGGGCAGGTGAAATGACAGCAAAATCTGATCTTGATCACCAGACCATCATCATCACCAACACCACAATCATTGCCGTAGTCATGGTCATAATGTAGTTTATGAATTAAATGTTAATCCTCTTACAGGATTAACATCCTAACATCCACACCAGCCATCTGCAGGCTGGTCTATCACTTTGCACACAGCTGGACGCTCGTCTTCCTCCTGTAGCCTCACTTATACCCTCACCCTCAGGTCTCCATGACAACCCCTGGGTGTGTGACTGTCGGCTCTACGACCTGGTCCAGTTCCAGAAGTCTCCAACGCTTTCAGTGGCGTTCATCGACACGAGGCTGCGGTGTTCAGCTCCGGAGAGCGTGTCGGGGGTTTTGTTCAGTGATGCGGAGCTGCGCCGCTGTCAGCTCCCACGTATCCACACTGCCGTGGCACGAGTCCGGAGCGCTGTTGGAAACAATGTGCTGCTTCGTTGTGGAACCATTGGAGTCCCCATCCCAGACCTGACATGGCGCAGGGCAGATGGACGAGTGCTCAATGGAACAGGTGAGTCAGCAGCTCTCTGGATGTCAGAGTCTGTTATGCGGCTGAGATAAGATGCTTTTGTCTGCACTGTAGTGCTGCTGTTAATTAAACAGAGAGCCACCAGTTGTAAGTCTGACTGACGGCTGTGGCCACAACAATGGGTTATACAACACTGATCACCTGCTTGGCGTCTCTTTGCACGTTTTTTTTTTGCACATTTGCACATTTTCCATATGTTGTCCTTTTGTTATCATTGTGTAACAACCATATTCTCTCCTCTCTGCTTCCACAGTCCAGCAGGAAACCTCAAAGGAGGGAATCACCTGGTCCATCCTCAGTGTCCCAGCTGTGTCCTATCGTGATTCAGGGAAATACATCTGCAAGGCCACTAACTACGCAGGGAACGCAGAGGCTGTCATTTCTCTCGTCGTCTCTAACTCACCAAAACCAGATGGGAACCAGACCAGCAATGACAAGAAAGCCAAAGTCAAGAAACCCAACCAGATGGGCAAAGCTGCCTACCAGGAGAAACTGGTGGCCAGATATGTGGTTCCAACCTCCACCCCTTCATCCCTGCCTGCCCTGGATCCTGGCCTTCCACCTGGGCTTGGTCCTGGTCCTGGACTAGCCAGTTACAGCCTGGCTGACAGAGCCACACCGGGGCCCGCCACCTCCTCCAACCCAGATGCACTGCTGGATCTGGAGAAGACTAATCTAAGCAACTTGGCAGCCAACACCTCGTCGCTGCAGCAGGACCCGGACAGGGTGGTCCGCTCAGTAAAAGTAGTGGGGGACACAGACAATACAATTTCTCTAAACTGGAGAGCCCCTAAAGCCAAGAACACGACAGCATTTAGCGTGCTGTACGCTGTGTTTGGAGAGAGGGACATGAGGAAGATCAATGTTGGGGCTGGACAGAACCGTGTAACCATCGACGGGCTGGTGCCCAGGACCAAGTACATTGCCTGCGTGTGTGTGAGGGGGCTGATCCCCAAGAAAGAGCAGTGTGTCATATTTTCCACTGATGAAGCAGCCAGTGCCACTGGCACCCAGAGGCTGATCAATGTGATTGTGATCACAGTGGCCTGTATCATCGCTGTCCCGCTCACCGTCATCGTGTGCTGTGGGGCGCTGAAGAGACGCATTCAGAAGTACTGGGGAAAGAAATCCAAGGACATCCAAGATTCATATGTGACCTTTGAAACACTGTCGCCTGGCACAAAGGCCAAAGGGCTCGAGGGCGAGTATTTAAACAGACTGAACCCAGAGGAGTCCAACAGGCTGCTGTCAGCCCGCTCCAGCCTGGACTCTGAGGCCACAGCTAAGATAGAGGGACAGCCTAACGAGTACTTCTGCTGACGTCATGCTCCAGCTCCGGCTCCTGCTCCACGCCATCTTCCTCGCACTCACCCGCATCCACGTCCCGGTCCAAACCCTAATACCCATTCACATCCCCATCCTCATCACCACCCCCATCCCCATCACCATCCACATCCATATCCACAACACCATTCACACTCTCACCCTCACCAACACCCTGACGTCAGTCCCCCTCCCACCCGCTCCCATACGCCCACACCATGGGATTCCCCCCCACCTGTTCCCCCTCGCTGGATCACGCCACCGACTCCACCGCCACAGAGAGCCAACTTCTATCAAAGGACTTTTGCACGCTGCACTATCATGGAAATATCAGTTTAGAGAATATTCACATTTCAATTCACTTGTTTTTTTTTTCCAGATATGGACTGTCACACATGTACCCACACATTAATAATCGACAACATCCAAACACACTCATGCTTTCATGTCTAAAAGAATGTTTTTATCACTAAGCCTGTAAGAGAAAACATGTCAAAAGCTGAAACAATCATTGTAATTTATATTTCATTTCACTTGCATGGCCCAGCAAAGAAACCTCTGCAACCTAATCTGATTTTAAAGGGAACTCAACGGCAGGCACTCCATTGTTTATATCATATATGTATGTGCATGATTGTAAATACATTACTGGATGATGTACACTTACATATAAAGTTAAGTCTGTGCCTCTGTATATATCCGTCATACGTTCTCGGAGAAGATATACACATAGGCATGGTTCTAAACTCTGGTGAATGGAGAAAAAGCTGGAGCTGGAGAGAAGTACAGAAAGGACTGAACTATGACACAATGTAAATAGCGTGAAAATGATGCAAAATGAAATATTAAACAATTTCTACTCCCAGCAACGAGACACTTAATGAAATATCTCTATGTACCTGTTTTGTGCCACTTAGAGGCATCATTACCCCATTAAATGTAGATCTATTCATTCCAATGATATTATTTGAATAAAGTTAAATAAACTTTTATATATACATATCCACTTAGCAATGCTGTGTGGTTTTATATCTCTATTTCCACCTCACAATACTGATCATTTTTTAACCCAGGTCTCCTTTCAGAAAATATTTATACTTTTGATTTTATTCATGTGGCTGGTTTGCTTATAGCTGATCGAGCTGCTTTTGAGGACTGAGTTCAGGACCTGCCAACTCTTGGGAGTATCTGTCTCAGGTGGTCTAGGACTTAAAGGTGATACTTCAGTCTTTATAAAGGGTTTGTAATGTCTTTATTGATAAGTGATCTATAAAGCCTTTTATTATTTACATTAGTCACAATTTAGAAAAAACGGTTGACTGAATCAGAAAGTGGTGCCTCCTTGAACATATAGTGGGTCAGACCTATTGGCAAGTGTTAATCATGCGCGTCTTCCCCAAGAATTAGATGCCACTTGTTCAGTACGCAGTACGTCAGGGATTAAGCTTAATAGGCTTCTCGCGTCTGCCGCACTGGACATGTCTTGAGCACGAATGTAGCCCTCAACTTTCAAGTATTTTCTCGGACTATGGACATAATTTGTTACCTGCTAGTTATAGTCGTGTTTAACGTTCAAGCCTATGGAACTTATTCTCAATGTTTACACGGGTGCAGCTGTGTAGAAGACCGTCATGGAAGGTAAGACCGATTTCATGTCGTGCAATCTTGACAACGGAGGTATTTTTAACCAATCCAACTGTGTCAGTGGGTGACGGTAGATACACAGTTGACTGAGTAAATGGTTATTTGAAAATTGCAGCGTTTATTTTTTCTCAATAAAGTAGAGAGGGAGAATTTAGGGGAATATATTGAGTTGTATAAAGCTCTTATCTGTGGTCCTAACAAGCCACTACAGGTGATACAGCTTGTGTTCATGAGGCATTAGGCTGCACAGAAAGCAAATGCTCATTTATGCTCTTCCCTTTAACCATAGGTCACTCATATGTATGGAGGAGAGCGCGTTTGGGGCCCTACCAGAGAACCTTCCAGATGATATGACCAAAATCCGAATTGAAAAATCTCACTTTACTGAAATACCCAGAGGGGCATTCTCAAAGACCCCCGCCTTGGAGAACTTGTGGTTGAATTTCAATGATATCACAGTGATAAACTCAAAAGGTCTGGAGGGTTTGGGGAACTTAACTGAGCTCCGTCTGCAAGGGAACAAGCTGCGATCAGTACCATGGACAGCGTTCGAGGACACGCCGGCCCTCAAGATCCTGGACCTGAAGCACAACCAGCTGGACGTCCTGCCGGAGCATGCGTTAAAATTTTTGCCAGGTCTGACTTACTTAGACTTATCCTTCAATCGGCTTACGGTCATATCGAAGGAGGTCTTCCAAAACTGGCCTCTTTACCAAAAGCTAAAGAGCACGGAAGATCGGGAGGCGACAGCTTTCGGGCCGAACGTCGTTCTGGCGCTCCACGACAACGCCTGGCTCTGCGACTGCCGCCTGAAGGGCTTCGTGGAGTTCATCAGGTCCCTAAGGCCCCCGATTATTCTGATGAACTCCTACTTGACCTGCTCAGGGCCGGACTTTAGGGCGGGCAGGTTCTTCCATGAAGTAGAGCTGCAGGCGTGCATTAAGCCCGTGGTCAGCAGCCCGGCCTCCAACATCAGCCTGCCCCAGGGCGCGAACCTCACACTGCGCTGTCTCGCCAAGGCCAGGCCAGACCCAGCGGTGTGGTGGACATATGGTCTGAAGATAATCAGAGGATTTCATGGTAAGAGTGCGACATACATCCGCGCACCAGCTCCAGTGATATGGTAAATTAGATACTTAAACACACATTTTAATCGCCGACCCCTCTTAAGATGCAGAGGTTAAATCTGGATGTTGGCCCACCGCGATATAATCACCACTGATTCTCTCAAGCTGCGCAACACCATCAGTGTTGATTAAGAGTGTTGGAGATTATAGTGTGCTCTAGACTACCTAATGTCAACCATGTTGGGATACTGTCTAATTAATTAAACCTCTGCGTCATTAGACTTAACCTTAGTGGGTCCATTTCTTACAGTAGCCCAGATCATATGACTCCAAGTTACCAGTCCATCATAAACTAATAATAATACCAGGCTTCTGCTCACTATTAGAAGGCCTATTACTGTCACTGCTGAGAACAGTCACCTATCCTATTAATTTGTGTAGAAACCAAATGGGTGTAGCCAAAATTGTACCTAAGTAAAACTACTGTTTATACATTTTTATACTTTATAATAACAAGTACTCAAGTAGAAGTAAAAGTAGTCATCAAAATAATGAGTAAGACTAAAATCCAAACTACACTTTCTAAAAATGCTTTAAACTGGTTAATAAGTGTTTATTAATTGTTATTTGTTCAGTTGTAAGTCATTAATAAGAACAAGCTATTGCCAATTTGTGAAAAATCGTCCTGACTAGTGAGTCATTAATAGTCAAGTCCTTAATAAAATCATTAATTAAAGGTAATGAGTGCGTAACCTAATAAGCAATCAAGGTCACAGTAACAAGTAAGTCACTAGCAAAAACTCACAGGTGTCTCACTGTCTAATAAGACAGCAGAAGTTAGCCAGTCATGTAAGTAAGTTGTTAATAAAGGATTTCTATACCAACCTGTTAAGTCTGTGATTTTAAATCTTAATAAGTTCTTTGTGGATACTCTGCAGCATGTTCCAGAAGGTCAGAGGTCAATTGGTCTATTTGAGGGGTCTTCTTGATGAATTAAAGGATGCTGCTAGAGGAGGATGAACGTAAAATGAAGCACACTGCTGTCTTCTTTCTACTGTTTTAGTGTGGACATTACCCACACATCATCATTTCAGTTGTTTAACATATACTAGGACATATCTTAAGTGTGATCACAAACAAACAATGACAAAACAATTAATTGAAAAAAAGAAATTCCAGATTAACTGATTCTTAAAATAATTGTTAGCTGCAGTCCTGCAATGTATATTCACCTTAAAGCTGTTAACGTCTAGTATATGTCTGTAGCACTATGATTTGTGTGTCTGTGGGAAGGGGTCGTTTTCAGCCTATAACTTTAATGGGGGCTTAAGTGGCTTAATTGTTTAATTTCTTCTTTGTCTTGTGTGGTGGAAAAAAATTACCTGAATTTGGTGAAATAATTTCTTTTGTGTATAAATGCCTCAACATAATTACCAGAATGAGTTTTTCTAAAACAGAGTTTTATTGTTTAAGGTTGCATGTTTCTTTGTTTTTTAAAAACATTGGATACCCCTTGTCCTCGCAGAGTCTCAGGAGAGAGTGGATGAAGACACCATTAGATCCCTCCTGCTGATCCCCTCCCTCCATGCCGCCGACCGTGGTGTCTACACCTGCACTGCTGTCAACTTCATTGGGAACTCCTCTGTCAGCATCCTGCTGGATGTTCACTCTCCAGACGGCTCCCACTCATCAAGCCTCCCTGGCTTCCCGGCTGCACCAGGTGCTGGAGATGAAAATGTCTACATCGACATCCGCATCGCCAAACAGATGGTACGTGGTATCTCCATCGAGTGGTACGCTGCCTTGGAGCACCCTGCCGAGACCTGGTTCACCATCCACTTTGGCCGCGCAGATGCTGATAAAAAAGAAATGATCTACATCGGCCCCGGGATTCACTCTTACTCCGTCTCCGACCTGATGCCTGCTACCAAATATGAAATCTGCGTAACCATTAAGAATCAGACACCACGTCCAGGCCAGTGCATCATGTTTGTAACAGGAAGTGACATTACTGAGATGGAGCAGAGGGAGAAACTGATTCATATAGTGGTGATAGTTTTAGCCATGGTGCTGGCGGTGCCTATAGGTATGTATGCCTGCACCACTGACATTAAGTTTGCCTGTCTGGAGGGTATCATGGAGTCCTGGAAGAATCGGCGCAGAGAAAGCAGCTCTTCAGGGGTGGAGCGAGACAGGCAGGGCACCTTCGACAGCCTGCAGGCCGCCAGCGACGAGGGCCTGGTTAATAAAGATTCCAGTGAAGACAGGAAGGTGAGGAGGAGGTCAGATGACAGGCTGAATAAGAGCAAAGCTGACCACAGCAGACTCACAGCTGAACTATATTAAATTACTGTTTTGTTAAATCAGGAAGGAAAAACATGAAATTGAGCTTGTAATAACAGACTGATGACTCAACTCTGACCAACTCTTTCTGTAAATTAGAACTGAAAAAACAAAACCTGCTGCATGATACTGACTTTGATACTGATATAACTACATTATTCAACAGAATGACAATATTGTCTGCCTTGGTTTTAATCTCATCTCTTCCTCTGTTCTAGGCCGAGGAGTGTGTTGCAAAGATGTGAATGATGACCATTATGTCAAGAGTGTAATTCAAGGATTTGCTCCAGTGTAGAGAATGTGCTGCAGTTTGTTCCTGTCTGAAACAGGACATGTTTGTCTTATTTTCATGATGTGTTCAAATGTAAATTAGCACACATTTTAAATTGCTGCTTTATATGAAGCCTTTGTGATTGATTTAAATGAAACCCCGACTTCTTGATGAGGACTTTCAGTCGTATGTGTATACTTTTCTTCTTGATTTGAGTCTGTGTTAGCACTTTAATATTGTTTTACGTATATATATATTTATATATGGATCTATTGATCCATTGAGCTGACTGGTTTCATTTTGGCTCACCTTGCTTACTTTGTCAGTTAAGTTGTTATATTTTTACTGTACAACATATAACTGGATCTGGAAAAAGAAATTCTCTTTAAACAGATGGTGAGTGTGCATTTTCATCAGTAGAAAATATTTTCTTTCAATTTTCTACAAATCATAATAATTCACAGTTTGTACATACAGTGTATGAGTGTCCGTTACTATATATAAGTTTTTTTTCTACTTTTTAAAAGAGCAACCAGACACCTCATGTATCAGTGGATCCTGGAAAATCTTTCATTAATTAATCATTTTATATCAAATCTTGCTTTCCTTTGTGTTTACGTGTGTATGTGCGTTTGTGTATGGGGTCATATCATGTGTTTGGTGTCATAGTACCATGGCATAGTTCTTTGAAAGCAGCATTATGGGTGAAAAAACATCAAACAAAGTAACAGGATCGTAATTCCTTGTCCCTTTTATATAATTGAAGGTTACCTGGCAACACAAACGACCACCAAATTTGAATTAAATTGATGTAAAATTTAAATTTTGTGTATGTGTGTTTTTGTTCTACCATTTATTTACTGATGCTTGACCTTGGCAAAAAAAGGGGCACTGAGTTGATTTCACACATAAAGTTGCAGCAAACAGTTGTAAAAGTCCTGTGCGGCTCTGGAGGAAACTTTCCAAAGTCTCATACCATCAGGGTTATCACACCTTGAGCTTGAAAGTTAAAGTTTTGAACAGAAAGCCAGTGTTTCAAAACAGGAGCTGTGGGGTTTGAAAGAAGTGAGTGTGTATCAGCTACTGAGCTGGATATGAGCTTTTAGATATTGAGTGACCCTGCATATCTGAAGGAGGGAAAAATGGAAAAAGAAAAAATCTCTTTTGAGTCCCCCAACTTTCTGCAAGTGCAATCTCTGCAGTTAAAAAGTATTTTACTGTATGTTTATATGACCAGGCACAAGGTTACAGCCCTATTGACATTGTATCTGCATTAAATGAATCAGCGATAGAAGTTGACAAACAGAAAGAAACTTGATAGGTCAACACTTAAAAGTTTATGTTAAACATAGGAGTGAATTTCAAAATCGCAGTTACACACCACTGAGGTGGCTGAAGCCATTTGATGAAGTTCAGTATGTGAACTGTAAAGTTTCACTGACATATGTTTAATCCTCTCTGCGTCTGTACATGTACGTCACAGTTCTTCACTTCTGCGAACACAACACACAGCAGCCATGCGTCACACATGATCTGCGCCAACCAACCCAGACAGATGGCATGTCGGATATTCCTCGGCCAATGGCATTGTTCATTTGACATAATACCCAAACACTGGCATCCTCTCCCATATCCTCTCTTTCTGTCACTTTATGATCAGAACACACGAGCCCCCTCCTCCATCTCCATGTGTTGTCGTCTCTTGTGACGCAAGGAGATCAGTCCATCTCTGCTGGGACCCGCTGCTGTTGACTTACGATGAGGGTTTTAAATGACTGGCTGAGATTGGCAGCTCTCATTTTCTGGAGCGCAGGCACATCTGCTTTCTTGCTTGTTCAGATGTGTTTATATGATTTGCGGGTGGGGGATTGATGTTGCTTTTTGTTGTAATCCCTATCCACCGTTTTATGACACAAGACAATGTGAATTCTGTAAACACTCAATTTCAGCACAGAACACATGAATTACATGTTTGTTTGGGCTTATCTTATTTTTCTCCTTACATACCCTGTGTATGATTTAAACACTGCTGCTGATCTCATGGGCAGCAATGTTCAAAGATCAGAAGTTAACTTCTTGTATTCATGATGTTTTATTTCTTAGTTTTTCTTTATTCGGAAAAGCAGATGTTTCATTTACCTTTTAGAAGCGCCATTGCTTCAAACACATACCAGGATTTTTGAACCCTGTGTGTTTCTTTCATTCTAAAGCATCAATGCTCTTTGCAACTTTCAACTCTGTAATCCTCTATCAAATAGCCCAGTAATCCTGGCTGCCTCTTACATGGCATAATGCATGATCATTTGGGCTGCTCCTCATATTCCCTCATTTCACTTCAGAGCATTAACAGCTTGCAACATTGAAAAGTGTTTGTGTTTTTGTGTGTGTGACAGCTTCGACCTAAAATTTGGGTCTGTTTCCTCAGGAATCTTCGGGACTGCAGTTGGGTGAGAAAGCAGCACATCTCATATTTGTGCAAAAGCATTTTTGCATTTTTTCTGACTCAGTTTAGGAGGCAGTTTTTAATTTGTCAAGAAAAAATTAAAAAAGAGCTCCACTCTGCATCATCATAACCATATGAAATGTGCCAGCCGACGTTGCAGAAAGTTTGACGCCAGTCACACATATCTTGTCAGTTCAAACTAGATCAGGGCAGATGGACTTTTGGTTTTTCGCCAACAATGCAATATTGTACAAAGATGAACAAGTTGGTCCTTGGATTAGAGAGGGTAATCTGCAAATTTCATGTTTTATGTAACTTTGAAATAGTGTACATGTTTGGCTGATGTCTACACAAATACCCAGCGAGTGGTTCAGTGTAACTTCATAATTGGTAGTGCTCACATTGACATTGGAGCTAAGGAGAGCAAAGGGGCTTGTATCAGGATAATATATTACATATTTGCAGAACATCTGGTGAGGTCTTACTAAAAACAACAGCAAATGTAATATAGCGGTGTAAGGCCCCATTCATACATCTCATTCTAGCCCCTGTTGTTCTACATTACTCTTATTCAGTGTTTGGATTTACTGCTTTGTTTATATTGATCGAATTTTTACAATATCTTAACACATGCTGCACCAGCTTCTTTCTTCTGCTTCTTTCAGACTAATGAGACTAAAATCTTCCTCAAGGCCACAAAAGCTTCAACTTCAGTCATTCTATCTTTTACACACCTTATTTGTCTTTCACCGGAGTGCTGTGGTCCAAGCTGCTTCTCCTTTGTCTCCAGAAGGGGGCAGTACAGTATTTTTGCAGGCTCATTAAGGAGGTGTTGGTCTTAAGATGATGGTAACAAAGCTCTCTCTCTCTCTCTCTCTCCCTCTCTCTCTCTTTCTTTCTTTCTCTCTCTCTCTATCTCTTTCTCTCTTTCTCTCTGTCTATCCCTCTCTCTCTGTGTTCCACAGTGCCCTCAAGGCTACAGTCCACTGATCTGGTTGTCCTGGACTCACTATGGTCTAATCCTGGACAGCTGTAGCTGGTTTGACCAGATACACCACACTGTCCCACCAGCAACCGACCAACTGTTTTTAAAGGAATAAGTTATCTACTTGTTATTGTCACTAATCAAACTACATATTGATCTTGATACTTTTACTCAACCACATTTCACTTAATTTTAACTGCAACACTATATTACCTTAACAGCTGCAGTTACTTAACATACAAAATATGTGATCGGTTTACAAAAGATGGTGCACTGTTGTAGATTAAACTTCCCAAAAGACCAACTACAACATCAAGGTACTGCTTACATGTTAATGTATTAGGACTCATATGATGATATAATGTATGTGGTGCCAACATACATACAGTATTGAATAGTTCTACTCTTCCTTTTTGTACTTGTTTTGCTAATACATCTGTACCTTTCTTTCTTGTCCAGGAGCATTTTCATAGCATGGCATTGCTACCTGAGTAAAATTATCTAAAAACGTCCTCCACTGTTGAAATTATGAATGATGTTCTTTTATTGGTAGTAAAATTAATAAAGATGTTTTGACAGCAACTGTATTTTGAGAAAAAAGACACCAATTTAAACAGATACACCACCACATACAGAGCAGTAAACAAATGAAACATGGTTCTTTAAATGACAGAGCAGACATATGGTGACTGCTGCGAAACAGGGCTCTAAACGGTGCTTTACACCTGCGCAGTAGGATTAAAAGTCTTCCTAACGTGATCGCTTTGGTTCCCTTCTCTCGGGCTGATCTCTTTAGTCAGTTCAAGTGTCATGAAATCTCTTTTAAGGAGCTTGGTTGGATCCCAAATAAACAGTCTCGCTTGTTGAAATCTGAATGACTTCATTCCTGACAAGGGATCAGGGTTGAAGAACTTTAAGCCACTAGTGTGTCAACAAATGGTTCACAAGGTCGGGTTAAGTTTATCTGTTATAAAATGTCACTTGAACCAGAGACAAACAATGAATGGTTTTGAACTGAAAAACACAGGATTTTACTTTCATGATATGAAAATTACATTATTAATATTTAAACCTTTTGAAAACATGAAAACACACACATACACACACACACATACACACACACACACACACACACACACACACACACACACACACACACACACACACACACACACACACACGCACACATGCACACACACAAGCACTACTAATGTATCATGATCCTTTTCTGCTCCAGCCTCATCTTGAGCTCTGAGACAAGCGCTTTGTTCACAGTGTCCTGTCTGGTGATCACTTGCTTCTTTTTAGGTTTGGCTGCCACTGTTGCTGAGATGGTGGGTATGGCCCGATGCCTCTCCCCCGGGATATAGGGAGGTGGTGGAGGGGGCAGGCACGGGGCGTTGGGTGGTGGAGGTGGGGGCCAGTGTCTAACAACATTGCTGATATTGTTGTTGTAGTTGACATTCTCCACGATGACCTCGGGCTCTCGCTCTTCCTCTTCGACTCTGAATTTCTCTGCGGGAGTTTCTGGCGTCTTGAAGGGGTTCTTGAAGTTCCATGTGGGTTGTTTCCTTGGTCGCCTCCTTACACGACGGTTAGGCAGGATCCGGTTGGACTTTTTGTTCCGCATGAATGTTGCAGTGGAGATGATGACTGTGACTATGACCATGAGACTAATGACACCTGCAAGCATGCCTACGATTTGCAAAGGCTTGTTTCTACTCTGCATTAAAAATGATCCCAAAGGCCCCCCATTGAGTTGGGTCTGTAAAAGAGCACAGGGAGAATTCACATCCATGGGACTGAAGTCATAGTCTATCACACAAAGATTAACTTTTAATACTGTCCTGTGCAAGTACTGTAATACTGCATGTATTCACCATTTGGCCAAGGATATCACGTGAGGTGCAAAATACAAAAATATGTCAAATCAAGAAATAAATTACTGCAAATTCACTGCCATAATACTGTCTGTATGAAAACAAAAATATTTCAGAGAGCATGTTTTGCAAATTAAACTTTAATTTAATTTGCTGTATTTGTCATATTTTGTCAAGACAAGATCAGAGAGGTTGACTGGGAAACCCATAACTGAGACCATCTGAGAATGAAAATACGAAATAATGTGAAAATGAAAAGCCTAAACTAATTTATTTTGGTTGTGGTTGTGGTGTCATAATATGAGAAAAACATAGACAGAAAAAAAGCATGAGAAAGTGCTGAGAGGATAGTTTATGTTGTGCTCCTGTACTCTTTTACAGACACAGCCTTGTTCTACTGTGAAATACTTTGAAAAAGTATTGCTACAAATTCTTGGTACCACAGAGTAAAAACAACGGTAACGCTGTGCTGATTATCTCAAGGCAAGCTTCATTTATGGCACAGGCCTCCTTATAATCTTTCTGATCTTGCCCTGAGATTGTACACGGGACTTTTTCACAGAGTTCCAGTATATGACAGTTGAAATGAAGGTTGTCAGTGAAATGGCGAAGGTGACAATGGTCAAACAAATCCCAAACACAGCCCCCGGACGTTTCCTTAGGCCCAAGAAGTATGAGAAAAATCTGGATTTGATCTGAAAACATGACAATTGCATTTGTTTGTATTTTGAAAATCAATACATACAAATTACACCACCAAATTTTCAATTGTGTGAGACTTTGATATTTTTTCTGCTACCAAAGCAAAGAGTTGGTGAAACTGGGCTGTGATGAAATTTTCAATTCTTGCAGAAAAGCTGTACTTTCATATTAAAACTGATCAGTGTACACGTAAACTGAAAATATGGAATGATAAAGACATAAGCAGAACATCTGCTATTTATATTCTTACTAAAAAAATTTAACCCTGCTCCTAATCAAACATCAGAGCTTACATTACAAATCATTGATAGAAAATGACCAATATTTTAAGTATAAACTATGAAAGTTATTGATTTTCAAATTATCAACAAATGAAAATTAGGTGATGCAAAGAATATAAAAAGTAGAATTGCTTAATTATTTTTTACATAAAATACCCATGACCTACAGCCAGAACTAGAATGACACCCAAGTAGCTGAAATGATGCTGAACTAATGGTTGAAACTTTGCACACTCTAATTTTTATGTATTTGAAGTGTAAAACTATAGAAGAAGAATTAATCATATCTTACTGACATACAAGGGCATAGGTTTGGTCTCAACATTGGCGGGAGGGACGCAAGAACCCACCACCTCTCCAAGACAAAGAGATTGGCTTTGTAATGCTGTCAAACGGTTTATGAACATATAAGATCGGAATTTACATTAAGGAATGCCCATATGCAAATGTAATATATGTACATGTGTTGGATATCCATATATGAAATATATGTACATATGAATTAAAATCATATATGTATGTAAAGTATAGCCTATAAATGTAAAAATTATATATGACACCTGTAACAACTGTAACAATATCATATATTGACATACTGTATATATCTAGCTAATACAAAACATGTATTTTAGTATGTCTGTTTATATTATAGACATATGTTACATAAATATATAGCCATCCCAAAGCCTGTCAGTATATGTTCATGTTTTATATATCATAACAACATATCCTCTTATAGGTGACACATATGATTATATCACTCTTGATAGAGGGACATATATGTCATATATATGTGATAAGTCATAGTATACTAAGGCTGTTGTGTTGTGGTGTGTGTACATGCCCCTATGCCCACCCCTTTTCTCCAGCAGGTGACACGACACGGCTACTCCTGGTCAGGGCCAGAGTGGGCCATTCATCAGTTCAAAAGCTGTGTTTTAGTTTCCCAAGGAGTTTTTCACTGTTGGCTTTTGTTGTAGCTTTTACTTATTTGTGAATAAAATCCCTTATTTTTGCTGAAAGACTTACCCTGAATCTTTTTGTTTTGTCTGGTTTACTAATTTTATTGATTGTTGCTTTCCTATATCCCAAAACATTAGCAGGGAAGGCAACAAAGTAATACAAACATCAAAGTATAATAAGTCATAAAAACGTCATAGTATAGTAAGGCATAAAAATGTCAAAAAAAAAAATAGTATAGTAAGGCAGGATACCTCCTTGTATAGTAAGGATTGAAACGTAACAGTATATTAAAGAATAAAACGTCAAAAAATGTCACAGTATAGTAAGGCATAAAAACGTCAAAAAACGTCATAGTATAGAAAGGCATAAAACGTCGAAAAACGTCATAGTATAGTAGGCATAAAACATCAAGAAAACGTAATAGTATAGTCTGGCTTAAAAAACGTCAAAAAACGGCATAGTACAGTAAGGCTTAAAAACGTCAAAAAACGTCATAGTATAGTAAGGCATAAAATGTCAAATAAACGTCACAGTATAGTAAGGCATAAAATGTCAAAAAAACGTCATAGTATAGTAAGGCATAAAAATCTTAAAAAACGTCATGGTATAATAAGATATAAAAGGTCAAAAAACATCAGAGTATTGTAAGGCATAAAAATCTCAAAAAAGGTCATACTATAGTAAGGCATAAAAGGTCATGGTATAGTAAGGCATAAAACGTCAAAAACGTCATTGTATAATAAGGCATAAAAATGTATAAAAACATCATAGTATAGTAAGGCATAAAAATCTCAAAAAGCGTCATACTATAGTAAGGCATAATAAGTCATAGTATAGTAAGGCAGAAAAAAAAAATATCATAGCATAATAAGGCATAAAACGTCAAAAAACATCATAGTATTGCAAGGCATAAAAATGTCTAAAACATCATAGTACAGTGAGGCATAAAAACGTCAAAAAACGGCATAGTATAGTAAGGCTTAAAAACGTCAAAAAACGGCATAGTATAGTAAGGCTTAAAAACGTCAAAAAACGGCATAGTATAGTAAGGCTTAAAAACGTCAAAAAATGTCATAGTATAGTGAGGCATAAAAACGTCAAAAACAGCATAGTATAGTAAGGCTTAAAAACGTCAAAAAACGGCATAGTATAGTAAGGCTTAAAAATGTCAAAAAACGTCATAGTATAGTAAGGCATAAAATGTCAAAAAAACATCATAGTATAGTAAGGCATGAAAATATAAAAAAACGTCATAGTATAGTAAGGCATAAAATGTCAAAAAAACGTCATAGCATAGTAAGACATAAAGACGTCAAAAAATGTCATAGTATAGTGAGGCATAAAAACGTCAAAAAACAGCATAGTATAGTAAGGCTTAAAAACGTCAAAAAACGGCATAGTATAGTAAGGCATAAAATGTCAAAAAAACGTCATAGCATAGTAAGGCATAAAATGTCAAATAAACGTCACAGTATAGTAAGGCATAAAAATCTCAAAAAACGTCATACTATAGTAAGGCATAAAAAGTCACAGTATAGTAAGGCATAAAACATCAAGAAAACGTAATAGTATAGTAAGGTTTAAAAAAACGTCAAAAAACGGCATAGTATAGTAAGGCTTAAAAACGTCAAAAAACAGCATAGTATAGTAAGGCTTAAAAACGTCAAAAAACGTCATAGTATAGTAAAGCATAAAATGTCAAAAAAACGTCATAGTATAGTAAGGCATAAAAATCTCAAAAAACGTCATAGTATAGTAGGCATAAAACATCAAGAAAACGTAATAGTATAGTCTGGCTTAAAAAACGTCAAAAAACGGCATAGTACAGTAAGGCTTAAAAACGTCAAAAAACGTCATAGTATAGTAAGGCATAAAATGTCAAATAAACGTCACAGTATAGTAAGGCATAAAATGTCAAAAAAACGTCATAGTATAGTAAGGCATAAAAATCTTAAAAAACGTCATGGTATAATAAGATATAAAAGGTCAAAAAACATCAGAGTATTGTAAGGCATAAAAATCTCAAAAAAGGTCATACTATAGTAAGGCATAAAAGGTCATGGTATAGTAAGGCATAAAACGTCAAAAACGTCATTGTATAATAAGGCATAAAAATGTATAAAAACATCATAGTATAGTAAGGCATAAAAATCTCAAAAAGCGTCATACTATAGTAAGGCATAATAAGTCATAGTATAGTAAGGCAGAAAAAAAAAATATCATAGCATAATAAGGCATAAAACGTCAAAAAACATCATAGTATTGCAAGGCATAAAAATGTCTAAAACATCATAGTACAGTGAGGCATAAAAACGTCAAAAAACGGCATAGTATAGTAAGGCTTAAAAACGTCAAAAAACGGCATAGTATAGTAAGGCTTAAAAACGTCAAAAAACGGCATAGTATAGTAAGGCTTAAAAACGTCAAAAAATGTCATAGTATAGTGAGGCATAAAAACGTCAAAAACAGCATAGTATAGTAAGGCTTAAAAACGTCAAAAAACGGCATAGTATAGTAAGGCTTAAAAATGTCAAAAAACGTCATAGTATAGTAAGGCATAAAATGTCAAAAAAACATCATAGTATAGTAAGGCATGAAAATATAAAAAAACGTCATAGTATAGTAAGGCATAAAATGTCAAAAAAACGTCATAGCATAGTAAGACATAAAGACGTCAAAAAATGTCATAGTATAGTGAGGCATAAAAACGTCAAAAAACAGCATAGTATAGTAAGGCTTAAAAACGTCAAAAAACGGCATAGTATAGTAAGGCATAAAATGTCAAAAAACGTCATAGCATAGTAAGGCATAAAATGTCAAATAAACGTCACAGTATAGTAAGGCATAAAAATCTCAAAAAACGTCATACTATAGTAAGGCATAAAAAGTCACAGTATAGTAAGGCATAAAACATCAAGAAAACGTAATAGTATAGTAAGGTTTAAAAAAACGTCAAAAAACGGCATAGTATAGTAAGGCTTAAAAACGTCAAAAAACAGCATAGTATAGTAAGGCTTAAAAACGTCAAAAAACGTCATAGTATAGTAAAGCATAAAATGTCAAAAAAACGTCATAGTATAGTAAGGCATAAAAATCTCAAAAAACGTCATAGTATAGTAAGGCATAAAAAGTCATACTATAGTAAGGCAGAAAAAAAAAATGTCATAGTATAGTGAGGCATAAAACGTCTAAAAACGTAATAGTATAGTAAGGCTTAAAAAAACGTCAAAAAACAGCATAGTATAGTAAGGCTTAAAAACGTCAAAAAACGTCATAGTATAGTAAGGCTCAAAAACGTCAAAAAACGTCATAGTATAGTAAGGCATAAAAAGTCATAGTATAATAAGGCAGAAAAAAAACAAAAAATGTCATAGCATAATAAGGCATAAAACGTCAAAAAACATCATAGTATAGTAAGGCTTAAAAATGTCAAAAAACGGCATAGTATAGTAAGGCTTAAAAATGTCAAAAAATCGTCATAGTATAGTAAGGCTTAAAAATGTCAAAAAAATGTCATAGTATAGTAAGACATAAAGACGTCAAAAAACGTCATAGTATTGCAAGGCATAAAAATGTCTAAAACATCACAGTACAGTGAGGCATAAAAACGTCAAAAAACGGCATAGTATAGTAAGGCTTAAAAATGTCAAAAAACGGCATAGTATAGCAAGGCTTAAAAACGTCAAAAAACGGCATAGTATAGTAAGGCTTAAAAACGTCAAAAAATGTCATAGTATAGTGAGGCATAAAAACGTCAAAAAACAGCATAGTATAGTAAGGCTTAAAAATGTCAAAAAACGTCATAGTATAGTAAGGCATAAAATGTCAAAAAAACGTCATAGCATAGTAAGACATAGAGACGTCAAAAAATGTCATAGTATAGTGAGGCACGAAAACGTCAAAAAACAGCATAGTATAGTAAGGCATGAAAATATAAAAAAACGTCACAGTATAGTAAGGCATAAAATGTCAAAAAAACGTCATAGCATAGTAAGACATAAAGACGTCAAAAAACGTCATAGTATAGTGAGGCATAAAAACGTCAAAAAACGGCATAGTATAGTAAGGCTTAAAAATGTCAAAAAATGTCATAGTATAGTAAGGCATAAAAACGTCAAAAAACGGCATAGTATAGTAAGGCTTAAAAACGTCAAAAAACGGCATAGTATAGTAAGGCATAAAAATCTCAAAAAACGTCATACTATAGTAAGGCATAAAAAGTCATAGTATAGTAAGGCTTAAAAACGTCAAAAAAGGTCATAGTATAGTAAGGCTTAAAAACGTCAAAAAATGTCATAGTATAGTAAGGCATAAAATGTCAAAAAAACATCATAGTATAGTAAGGCATAAAATGTCAAAAAAATGTCATAGTATAGTAAGGCATGAAAATATAAAAAAAACGTCATGGTATAATAAGATATAAAAGACGTCAAAAAACGTCATACTATAGTAAGGCATAAAAAGTCATAGTATAGTAAGGCAGAAAAAAAAAAAAGTCATAGCATAATAAGGCATAAAACGTCAAAAAACATCATAGTATAGTAAGGCTTAAAAATGTCAAAAAAACGTCATAGTATAGTAAGGCATGCAAATATAAAAAAACGTCATGGTATAATAAGATATAAAAGGTCAAAAAACATCAGAGTATTGTAAGGCATAAAAATCTCAATAAAGGTCATACTATAGTAAGGCATAAAAACATCATAGTATAGTAAGGCATAAAAATCTCAAAAAGCGTCATACTATAGTAAGGAATAAAAAGTCATTGTATTGTAAGGCAGAAAAAAAAATGTCATAGCATAATAAGGCATGAAAATATAAAAAAAAAAACGTCATAGTATAGTTAGGCATAAAATGTAAAAAAAACGTCATAGTAAAGTAAGACATAAAAACGTCAAAAATGTCATAGTATAGTAAGGCTTAAAAATGTCAAAAACGGCATAGTATAGTAAGGCATAAAATGTCAAAAAAACGTCATAGTATAGTAAGGCATGAAAATATAAAAAAAAACGTCATAGTATAGTTAGGCATAAAATGTCAAAAAAACGTCATAGTATAATAAGACAAAAAGACGTCAAAAAACGTCATAGTATAGTGAGACATAAAAACGTAAAAAAACAGCATAGTATAGTAAGGCTTAAAAACGTCAAAAAACGGCATAGTATAGTAAAGCTTAAAAACGTCAAAAAACGGCATAGTATAGTAAGGCTTAAAAATATCAAAAAAACGTCATAGTATAGTAAGGCATAAAATGTCAAATAAACGTCACAGTAACGGCATAGTATAGTAAGGCTTAAAAAACGTAAAAAAACGCCATAGTATAGTAAGGCATAAAATGTCAAATAAACGTCACAGTAACGGCATAGTATAGTAAGGCTTAAAAAACGTAAAAAAACGGCATAGTATAGTAAAGCTTAAAAACGTCAAAAAATGTCATAGTATAGTAAGGCTTAAAAATGTCAAAAACGGCATAGTATAGTAAGGCATAAAATGTCAAATAAACGTCACAGTAATGGCATAGTATAGTAAGGCTTAAAAAATGTAAAAAAACGGCATAGTATAGTAAGGCTTAAAAATGTCAAAAACGGCATAGTATAGTAAGGCATAAAATGTCAAAAAAATGTCATAGTATAGTAAGGCATAAAAATCTCAAAAAAGGTCATACTATAGTAAGGCATAAAAGGTCATGGTATAGTACGGCATAAAACGTCAAAAAACGTCATTGTATAATAAGGCATAAAAATGTATAAAAACATCATAGTATAGTAAGGCATAAAAATCTCAAAAAGCGTCATACTATAGTAAGGAATAAAAAGTCATAGTATAGTAAGGCAGAAAAAAAAAATGTCATAGCATAATAAGGCATAAAATGTAAAAAAAAAGAGTCATAGTATAGTAAGGCATGAAAATATAAAAAAAAAACGTCATAGTATAGTAAGGCATAAAAACGTCAAAAAATGTCATAGTATAGTGAGGCATAAAAACGTCAAAAAACATCATAGTATAGTAAGGCTTAAAAACGTCAAAAAATGGCATAGTATAGTAAGGCTTAAAAACGTCAAAAAACATTATAGTATAGTAAGGCTTAAAAACGTCAAAAAACATTATAGTATAGTAAGGCTTAAAAACGTCAAAAAATGTCATAGTATAGTGAGGCATAAAAACGTCAAAAAACAGCATAGTATAGTAAGGCTTAAAAGCGTCAAAAAACAGCATAGTATAGTAAGGCTTAAAAGCGTCAAAAAACAGCATAGTATAGTAAGGCATAAAATGTCAAATAAAAATCACAGTATAGTAAGGCATAAAAATCTCAAAAAACGTCATACTATAGTAAGGCATAATAAGTCATAGTATAGTAAGGCAGAAAAAAAAAATGTCATACTATAGTAAGGCATAAAACGTCAAAAAACATCATAGTATAGTAAGGCTTAAAAATGTCAAAAAACGGCATAGTACAGTAAGGCTTAAAAATGTCAAAAAATGTCATAGTATAGTAAGGCATAAAATGTAAAAAAACGTCATAGTATAGTAAGGCATGAAAATATAAAAAAAACGTCATAGTATAGTAAGGCATAAAATGTCAAAAAAACGTCATAGTATAGTAAGGCATAAAATGTCAAAAAACGTCATAGTATAGTAAGACATAAAGACATCAAAAAACGGCATAGTATAGTAAGGCTTAAAAATGTCAAAAAACGGCATAGTATAGTAAGGCATAAAAATCTCAAAAAACGTCATGGTATAGTAAGGCATAAAAATCTCAAAAAACGGCATACTATAGTAAGGCATAAAAAGTCATAGTATAGTAGGGCAGAAAAAAAAATGTCATAGCATAATAAGGCATAAAACGTCAAAAAACATCATAGTATAGTAAGGCTTAAAAATGTCAAAAAACGGCATAGTATAGTAAGGCTTAAAAATGTCAAAAAATGTCATAGTATAGTAAGGCATAAAATGTAAAAAAACGTCATACTATAGTAAGGCATAAAATGTAAAAAAACGTCATAGTATAGTAAGGCATGAAAATATAAAAAAAACGTCATAATATAGTTAGGCATAAAATGTCAAAAAAAGTCATAGCATAGTAAGGCTTAAAAACATAAAAAAACGGCATAGTATAGTAAGGCTTAAAAACGTCAAAAAATGTCATAGTATAGTAAGGCATAAAAACGTCAAAAAACGGCATAGTATAGTAAGGCTTAAAAATGTCAAAAAACGTCATAGTATAGTAATGCATTAAATGTCAAAAAAACATCATAGTATAGTAAGGCATGAAAATATAAAAAAACGTCATAATATAGTAAGGCATAAAATGTAAAAAAACGTCATAGTATAGTAAGGCTTGAAAATATAAAAAAACGTCATGGTATAATAAGATATAAAAGGTCAAAAAATGTCATACTATAGTAAGGCATAAAAATCTCAAAAAATGTCATACTATAGTAAGGCATAAAAATCTCAAAAAATGTCATACTATAGTAAGGCATTAAAGGTCATAGTATAGTAAGGCATAAAACGTCAAAAAACGTCATAGTATAATAAGGCATAAAAATGTATAAAAACATCATAGCATAGTAAGGCATAAAAACGTCAAAAAACGTCATACTATAGTAAGGCATAATAGGTCATAGTATAGTAAGGCAGAAAAAAAAAAATGTCATAACATAATAAGGCATAAAACGTCAAAAAACATCATAGTATAGTAAGGCTTAAAAATGTCAAAAAACGGCATTGTATAGTAAGGCTTAAAAATGTCAAAAAATGTCATAGTATAGTAAGGCATAAAATGTAAAAAAACGTCATAGTATAGTAAGGCATGAAAATATAAAAAAAACGTCATAGTATAGTAAGGCATAAAATGTAAAAAAAGCATCATAGTATAGTAAGGCATAAAATGTCAAAAAAACGTCATAGTATAGTAAGACATAAAGACATCAAAAAACGGCATAGTATAGTAAGGCTTAAAAACGTCAAAAAATGTCATGGTATAGTAAGGCATAAAAACGTCAAAAAACGGCATAGTATAGTAAGGCTTAAAAATGTCAAAAAACGTCATAGTATAGTAATGCATTAAATGTAAAAAATACATCATAGTATAGTAAGGCATGAAAATATAAAAAAACGTCATAATATAGTAAGGCATAAAATGTCAAAAAAACGTCATAGTATAGTAAGGCATAAAATGTAAAAAAACATCATAGTATAGTAAGGCATAAAATGTCAAAAAAACGTCATAGTATAGTAAGACATAAAGACATCAAAAAATGGCATAGTATAGTAAGGCTTAAAAACGTCAAAAAACGGCATAGTATAGTAAGGCTTAAAAATGTCAAAAAACGTCATAGTATAGTAATGCGTTAAATGTCAAAAAAACATCATAGTATAGTAAGGCATGAAAATATAAAAAAACGTCATGGTATAATAAGATATAAAAGGTCAAAAAACATCAGAGTATTTTAAGGCATAAAAATCTCAAAAAAGGTCATGGTATAGTAAGGCATAAAAATCTCAAAAAATGTCATACTATAGTAAGGCATTAAAGGTCATAGTATAGTAAGGCATAAAACGTCAAAAAACGTCATAGTATAATAAGGCATAAAAATCTCAAAAAACGTCATAGTATAGTAAGGCATAAAAATCTCAAAAAACGTCATAGTATAGTAAGGCATAAAATGTAAAAAAACGTCATAGTATAGTAAGGCATAAAAATCTCAAAAAACGTTATACTATAGTAAGGCATAATAGGTCATTGTATAGTAAGGCAGAAAAAAAAAATTTCATAACATAATAAGGCATAAAACGTCAAAAAACATCATAGTATAGTAAGGCTTAAAAACGTCAAAAAACATTATAGTATAGTAAGGCTTAAAAACGTCAAAAAACATTATAGTATAGTAAGGCTTAAAAACGTCAAAAAATGTCATAGTATAGTGAGGCATAAAAACGTCAAAAAACAGCATAGTATAGTAAGGCTTAAAAGCGTCAAAAAACAGCATAGTATAGTAAGGCTTAAAAGCGTCAAAAAACAGCATAGTATAGTAAGGCATAAAATGTGAAATAAAAATCACAGTATAGTAAGGCATAAAAATCTCAAAAAACGTGATACTATAGTAAGGCATAATAAGTCATAGTATAGTAAGGCAGAAAAAAAAAATGTCATAACATAATAAGGCATAAAACGTCAAAAAACATCATAGTATAGTAAGGCTTAAAAATGTCAAAAAACGGCATAGTACAGTAAGGCTTAAAAATGTCAAAAAATGTCATAGTATAGTAAGGCATAAAATGTAAAAAAACGTCATAGTATAGTAAGGCATGAAAATATAAAAAAAACGTCATAGTATAGTAAGGCATAAAATGTCAAAAAACATCATAGTATAGTAAGGCATAAAATGTCAAAAAAACGTCATAGTATAGTAAGACATAAAGACATCAAAAAACGGCATAGTATAGTAAGGCTTAAAAATGTCAAAAAACGGCATAGTATAGTAAGGCATAAAAATCTCAAAAAACGTCATGGTATAGTAAGGCATAAAAATCTCAAAAAACGGCATACTATAGTAAGGCATAAAAAGTCATAGTATAGTAGGGCAGAAAAAAAAATGTCATAGCATAATAAGGCATAAAACGTCAAAAAACATCATAGTATAGTAAGGCTTAAAAATGTCAAAAAACGGCATAGTATAGTAAGGCTTAAAAATGTCAAAAAATGTCATAGTATAGTAAGGCATAAAATGTAAAAAAACGTCATACTATAGTAAGGCATAAAATGTAAAAAAACGTCATAGTATAGTAAGGCATGAAAATATAAAAAAAACGTCATAATATAGTTAGGCATAAAATGTCAAAAAAAGTCATAGCATAGTAAGGCTTAAAAACGTAAAAAAATGGCATAGTATAGTAAGGCTTAAAAACGTCAAAAAATGTCATAGTATAGTAAGGCATAAAAACGTCAAAAAACGGCATAGTATAGTAAGGCTTAAAAATGTCAAAAAACGTCATAGTATAGTAATGCATTAAATGTCAAAAAAACATCATAGTATAGTAAGGCATGAAAATATAAAAAAACGTCATAATATAGTAAGGCATAAAATGTCAAAAAAACGTCATAGTATAGTAAGGCTTGAAAATATAAAAAAACGTCATGGTATAATAAGATATAAAAGGTCAAAAAATGTCATACTATAGTAAGGCATAAAAATCTCAAAAAATGTCATACTATAGTAAGGCATAAAAATCTCAAAAAATGTCATACTATAGTAAGGCATTAAAGGTCATAGTATAGTAAGGCATAAAACGTCAAAAAACGTCATAGTATAATAAGGCATAAAAATGTATAAAAACATCATAGCATAGTAAGGCATAAAAATCTCAAAAAACGTCATACTATAGTAAGGCATAATAGGTCATAGTATAGTAAGGCAGAAAAAAAAAAATGTCATAACATAATAAGGCATAAAACGTCAAAAAACATCATAGTATAGTAAGGCTTAATAATGTCAAAAAACGGCATTGTATAGTAAGGCTTAAAAATGTCAAAAAATGTCATAGTATAGTAAGGCATAAAATGTAAAAAAACATCATAGTATAGTAAGGCATGAAAATATAAAAAAAACGTCATAGTATAGTAAGGCATAAAATGTAAAAAAAGCATCATAGTATAGTAAGGCATAAAATGTCAAAAAAACGTCATAGTATAGTAAGACATAAAGACATCAAAAAACGGCATAGTATAGTAAGGCTTAAAAACGTCAAAAAATGTCATAGTATAGTAAGGCATAAAAACGTCAAAAAACGGCATAGTATAGTAAGGCTTAAAAATGTCAAAAAACGTCATAGTATAGTAATGCATTAAATGTAAAAAATACATCATAGTATAGTAAGGCATGAAAATATAAAAAAACGTCATAATATAGTAAGGCATAAAATGTCAAAAAAACGTCATAGTATAGTAAGGCATAAAATGTAAAAAAACATCATAGTATAGTAAGGCATAAAATGTCAAAAAAACGTCATAGTATAGTAAGACATAAAGACATCAAAAAATGGCATAGTATAGTAAGGCTTAAAAACGTCAAAAAATGTCATAGTATAGTAAGGCATAAAAACGTCAAAAAACGGCATAGTATAGTAAGGCTTAAAAATGTCAAAAAACGTCATAGTATAGTAATGCGTTAAATGTCAAAAAAACATCATAGTATAGTAAGGCATGAAAATATAAAAAAACGTCATAATATAGTAAGGCATAAAATGTCAAAAAAACGTCATAGTATAGTAAGGCTTGAAAATATAAAAAAACGTCATGGTATAATAAGATATAAAAGGTCAAAAAACATCAGAGTATTTTAAGGCATAAAAATCTCAAAAAAGGTCATGGTATAGTAAGGCATAAAAATCTCAAAAAATGTCATACTATAGTAAGGCATTAAAGGTCATAGTATAGTAAGGCATAAAACGTCAAAAAACGTCATAGTATAATAAGGCATAAAAATATATAAAAACATCATAGCATAGTAAGGCATAAAAATCTCAAAAAACGTCATAGTATAGTAAGGCATAAAATGTAAAAAAACGTCATAGTATAGTAAGGCATAAAAATCTCAAAAAACGTTATACTATAGTAAGGCATAATAGGTCATTGTATAGTAAGGCAGAAAAAAAAAAATTTCATAACATAATAAGGCATAAAACGTCAAAAAACATCATAGTATAGTAAGGCTTAAAAATGTCAAAAAACGGCATTGTATAGTAAGGCTTAAAAATGTCAAAAAATGTCATAGTATAGTAAGGCATAAAATGTAAAAAAACGTCATAGTATAGTAAGGCATGAAAATATAAAAAAAACGTCATAGTATAGTAAGGCATAAAATGTAAAAAAACATCATAGTATAGTAAGGCATAAAATGTCAAAAAAACGTCATAGTATAGTAAGACATAAAGACATCAAAAAACGGCATAGTATAGTAAGGCTTAAAAATGTCAAAAAACGGCATAGTATAGTAAAGCTTAAAAACGTCAAAAAATGTCATAGTATAGTTAGGCTTAAAAACGTCAAAAAACGTCATAGTGTAGTAAGGCATGAAAATATAAAAAAACGTCATGGTATAATAAGATATAAAAGGTCAAAAAACATCTAAGTATAGTAAGGCATAAAAATATCTAAAACATCATAGTATAGTAAGGCATAAAAATCTCAAAAAAATGTGGCATGAAATGTAAAAAAAAAGTCATAGTACATTATAGCAAGTCCACACAGAAAGATCCCAGGATGGGGCTCAAACCCACAATCTTCTCACTCATAGGCAACATTTCTAACCGTTGTACTATGGTGCAGCCCCATAAGATGGTTCATTGTAGTGAGCCATCAAAACATCATAGTTATGTGAAGCATAAAAACGCCATAGTGTAGTAAGGCAAAAAAAAATTCATAGTATAGTAAGACATACAAAAGTTAGAGTATAGCAAGGCAGAAAACCCCATAGTATAGTAAGGCATAAAATGTCAAAAAATGTCATAGTATTGTCAGGTATAAAACTTAAAAAAAATGTCATGGTATAGTAAGGCATAAAAGGTCAAAAAAACATCATAGTATAGTAAGGTAAAAATCATAAAAAAGTCATAGTATTCATGGTGAAATTCTCAAGGGATTTTTCGACGGAAATTGTTCTCATACTTCGATATATCCACCATTTTATGACTACACCTGCTAGCAACCTGATTGCTAGCCTACAGAAGACAGATGCCAGGGTTAGTTTGCTAGGTAACGATAGCTAACATGGATAGATAACATCAGTTGACATTTTTCTGGTGACGTTAGGTACCACTGTGATATTCTCACATGACATGAGCCTTCAGATAACCCCTGCCCTTTCAGTCAATCAAATGCTAGCATGCCTAATTTGGGGGTCTTGGAGACGTAGCCTCTGGGATGGCAAACTGGAATGATTTAATATGACTTTATATGACTTAATATGATTTGATATGACTTAATATGACTTGAGTTCACTCAAATATTGGTAGGGACAAGTCTGTCCTCCAAATTATTGGTAGGGTTATGTCCCTACTGTCCATATGCAAACCTACGCCCTTGCTGACATATTGTTATTCACATATTCTTTGTTGTAACTTACAGCTTCAGTGATGTCGATCTTGACAACGGCGGTGGTGCTGAAGGACGGCTGGCCTCGGTCTCTGGCCTGCACCACCAGGGACCAGGTGAAGTCTCTCTGCTTGGTGATGTTCTGGATGATGGCCATGGACTTGATGTAGGACTTGAGCATGATCTCCCCAGTGTCAGCGTTAATGTCAAAGATGTTGATGTCTGGCTCAGCTTTCATGATGGCATACTCGATAACATTGTTGGGTACCTCTGCATCATCATCTACAGCCTTTGAACATGAAGATGCATTTAATTACCAACATAATAACACTGAGATTATTTTGAGTTTCACTTCGTCTGACAACGAACGTATACCTCTATTTTCACTGGTGCTCCGATCACCATGGTCTTCTCGAGGAAGTTGTCATTGAAAGCAGGTGGGTGGTCGTTTAGGTCCAGCACCGTCACAAAGACCTCAGCCAGGCTGTACTTCCCCTCTGCGTCCTCTGCCTTCACATAAAAGTTATACTTGGATCTCACCTCCGCATCCAGGCTTGCCCACGGCTGGGTGTAGATTATTCCAGATTCAGACTGGATCAGGAACCTTTAAATGGTGGAGGAAATTTATCTCAGATTTATCATATGCATACAATACAGAGCCACGTTTTTCCATACAGTCTTAAATAATTTATACTAATTATGGTTTTTGTGTGTAAACCTTTAATTTCTTCTTAAGGTGGGTTTGAGAGAATGTATTGTATACTTTCTATTCTGTTTTGCTTAAGACCACCTTAGTCGAGGAATGGAAAGCATTATATACTCTTTCTCTGCAGGGATTTAGGCTTTAGATTTACTATTATTTAGGCTACTGATACACCACACCTAAATCTGATGGGTATAGAAAATATGCTTTTTCAAGTCGTGCTAAAAGAAACAAACTTTAAATCAATACTTCAGAAATTTTAGAAATATTCTTACTTGCTTTTTTTTCTCAGAGTGAGATGACAGCAATCCTGTGTTTGTGTGAAGTATGAAGCTACACCCAGGACGCTACCAACCGGCACCTCTAGAATTTACTAACTAACATGTTGTATCTTGTTTGTTTAACCTGTACATAAATGTAAAAAAAATGAAAGTTTGTTGTTTTATGGCAAGTTATTTTCTGGTAAACAGCACCCAACACAATGACTTCTCACTGTCTAGTCTTTCCAGAGAAGCTGCAAGCAACATATTGAAATGCAGCACAGATGTAGCACATGAGGCAAGTGGATAAACTGTTGTTAATCAAAAATAGCTACAGCATCTAGCTCCTCCAACCACAAATTGTAGTTAGATTTCTGTGAACAAGATAAAACAAGTTAAACAGTGAACTTTAGAGGTGTTGGTAGGTGGACTGTTGAGCTTTGGAGATAGCCAGGCTAGCTGTTCCCTGTGATTTAGCTTATAGACATAAGAGTGTTGATCTTCTCATCTGAACCTTCTCAAAATGTTGACCTATTCCTTTAAGTTACCATTTTACTGTTCCACCCTGATTAACTACAGTAAATTTAACTTAATTTAAGATTGAACTGTTATGGTAACAGTTCAATCAAAGTTTCAAAGTTCAACAGAGCAAGTATGGAATTAGACTGTTTCACTGACTGACTTGCTCAGTTACCCTGCAGTGACTTTGTCACAATGCAAAGGTACAGTAGCAAAGACCAGTCTATTTTCTCCTCCAATCCCATTACAGGATTAACAAAGATAGAGGGTGAGCAGGCAAAGATCAGGACTGCATGGTCCTGTGTACTCTACAAGATATTCTACAAGATATTGTAAAAAAAAAAGAGTGTAAAGTCAGAAATATGAAATGCTATTTTTTTGCAGATGCAGAACAAACAAATGCAGCTATGTATTCCTTTGTTTTGGAGAGTAATCTGAGTTGACACAGTTTCAAAATTGTGCAGCCCAAACAAGTATCCACTAAGCTAAAAGTGTTCCAAATCTCTCTCCTCTGCTTATTTTGGAAATCCTTCTCCTGGATACCATGTGACATCACATATCTCCACTAATTCATTGCTACAGAGCTCAAAATCTGTATTTATGGGGTCCAAAAATACTCCACCTACATTTCATCATACAAAGAAAGTGGTTTATTGGACACAGCCCTGAGAGATTAAACACAACCCCACTAACGTACACTTGTTGTACCTGAGTATTGATTCGTGTTTCCTTGTTTTACTGTTCTAAATATTTCCAAATACAGGTTTTTTTGCCCCTCTAAGGCATCCATGTAGAAACGTGATTGAAAAAGCAAATAATTTTCCAAACAATTACAGTATTGATTGTTACAGTGTTGGGATGTGTCAGGCACTAACTTGCAGGTTATCTTTAGGACTCTCTGTATTGATATGAAAGGCAAGCTGAAGATATGCTGTGCGTTATTACTGAGAGAGAACAGTGACCACTGATCTTTTTTTCCTCTGAGGTTCGACTTCGACCAGAAATCTAATAAAACTCGAGCTGAGAGAAAATGCCAGCAAATCCTCTGCGGGACTACAGCGCTTAGGTGCAATAAGCAGAACCAAGTTCTCATATGAAAAACAAGTCTGCTGTCATATTTCTATACTGCTTTTAGGCACATGTGTTTTTGCTGTAGATTGTGGTTGTGACTAGTATATACAGTTAAAATGCCACGGTCAAGCTCATATCCAATTTCTTTTTCATTTAGTTCAACTATTTACCTGAGATCAGTGTGAGTTTATGAACAGTGTAGTCTGTTTTCCACTGCTGACAAAGGGTATCTACTCCTAATAATGTTGTGTAAGCAGTTGTGATGTTTTCATTTTGATTTGCTGAGTGTCATCATCTGATTTTCTCCACCATCATGAGTTCACCCTGACATGATCA
This sequence comes from Seriola aureovittata, assembly GCF_021018895.1. Classification (NCBI taxonomy): domain Eukaryota; kingdom Metazoa; phylum Chordata; class Actinopteri; order Carangiformes; family Carangidae; genus Seriola; species Seriola aureovittata. The sequence goes on from NC_079377.1 coordinate 14,073,921, forward strand.
CAGTGGAGGCAACAAAAAAAAAAGCAGAATAAAAACAAAAATCTTATCCTTGGACAGATTTAGATTTTTAAGGATGTCTTATTTTAACAGCAAGATAGTGGGGATCATGGGGATCATGAGGAATTTGAAGGGGGTGCTGAGAAGGCCATTTCTTTCAAACAAAAACTTGACAGAACTCAGCTGCAGTTACATTCTCATACTCACAAGTCGGCCCCTGATCCGTAGATGGAGTATTTCACATCGCCCCAAGGTCCTGAATCTGGGTCTGTTGCCTGTTGACAAACAGATTATAGAGAAAAAAAATATGTTATGAGTTTGCTTGTAGCACTTGCATAAATTAGGTCAGTTCGACCTCACTTTAGTCAGGGTAATCTAAAATTTCACTTTAAGGATTTTAGTGCAATATCTGGCTCAGTAAGATAAGGCATATGTACTGTCCATGTCCTGGCATTATTTTGGGTTCAAGTCAGGCTAGAGACCAATATTGTTTGAGCTCTTTTTTCTTTTTTCTTTCCTTTACAAACCTCAACATGGTGATGTTCTATTCGTTCGTATCTCTTTCTTAACCTGAATGAGCAGATGAGTGAACTGTCTGCCACCATGGACTCAGTAAACTGAATGAATCTCTGCTGCATTGGAACATGATGTTACAGAGGTCAGCTATAAAAAGACTGATTTTTGATGTCATAGGAACATCATCATGGGCATCAGCTAATCTGTCTGTCTGTCGCTGCAGGGATGCCTGTTCGCTGTCTCCGTGTGTCCAAGGTCACTTGTTGGCTGTACTTTTATCTGATTGAAATTGCCTGGGATCAAGGCAACGAGCCTCTGTGGTGTTCACGCAAGGGCAGGATTTATTAGTGAGCCTCCCCATTGCTTTGAGCTTCTGCAGGGCTGATATGCACTGACAAGGGCGAATCCTTTTTAAACTAAATGGCCCTAAAAAACATGTTATTTCTGTGATGCAGCTGCATGTGCTACTAAGCATTAGAAAAAAAAAATCAGGGAATTTTGTGTTACACAACTAAATGAAAGTGATAGCCATCTGGCAGCTTACCTCGCCTAGCTTTTATCTACATGTTTTCACATATTATCCCAACCCCCAGTGCCCAAAAACACATCTACATTTAGGGAATTAATGGCCCTCTTGGGCATTTTGTTAAAATCAGCATTCCTCTTTAGCTCTGAGTGACGTACATTGGTGATGGCATGTATTTTTAGATGGGATGAAGACTCACTCACCGTGACTGACACCACATTGGAGCCACCGGGTGAGTTTTCTGGAATTCTGGCGATGTAGTAATCTGAGGCGAATTTGGGAGCGTTGTCATTGGTGTCCAGGAGGTGAATGACGATGTCTGCTGTGGCGCTGAATCTCTCTGGGGTATCAATCTCAACTGCAAGTAGCTGAAGAGGAGAAAGATTAGAAATAAATAAATGAAATCGAGCATTACTCTATACAACAGATGCAGGTGATACAGTTTATACATCACTGCCATTTGTTGAGGAATGTGTGTGTTTGAGATTTTTAATCCCATTTCACTTTACTGTAATGGCCTAACCTTGTATGTGAGAAAATGGTGTTTCTCATAGTCCATGGCAGCAGAGTCTTCTACTAAGATTGTGACTTGGGCCTCATTCAGTACGGTCTGAGGGACGACTCGCAGCATCCTCCCTGGTCCAATCAGTCTTAGATTGAATTTAGCATTTGCACCCTGCAAGACAAGGCAGCATCATCACACTTTTCAAAACGTCTCGTTAATTTCATATTTCATAATATGAAATGTTATATATGCATGTACCTATTTTCTAGTAATCTGCCTTTGTTACAAAACAAAGGCAAACAAGCAGACATTCAGTATAATCCATGCAGTATATAGTGCATTCAATCAATATAAAAGCTTTGTGTCTTTTCAATATTACAGTAATGTAAGAGCAATCAATAGGATATCAGGAGCAGCAATATAAGTCTTGGTGAAACATAATATAATATCATTGTACAGAGAGAGCTTGCCTCGATGTTGTAACAGTATTATCAGAGAAAACATTTGGAGAACATCAGCCATTTGGACGTAGCTCATACAAGGAGCTGCACACACAGAGAGAATTGCATAAGCTGACAAATGGCATAGTTAGGCAGCACCTTTTAATTTGTTTTGGCTTACTTTCAAGTTCATGTAATTTTAAAAGGATTGTCTGTGATAATGGAAGGTTTAAAGCCATTTCACAGACAGAAAAAGCAGACACCAGCCTGTGGCCAATGTTGTGGTACAATGCATGTTGATTAAATCAGTTTCTTATTATATAACAATGCAATTTGTTGTTACATAATAGCTGTAACTCTCTCATGGCTAACTGAGGCAAGTTTCAAAGGCAATAACATGATATCAGTGCTGAGAGATGATACCGGCTCAGGAAAACACCACTGGAAACAGCATTTTCGAACTAATCAGAGTCAGTGTAGAAGAAAATAAAGCAGACAGCAATGATCTCTCCACCTGATCGGAGTCATTGACAGTGATTTTCAGCCCCCGGAGTATCTCTCCCTCCGGTGGGTGTTCGTACATGGTCAACTCAAACATGTTCTGTTGACCGTTCTCCCCGTAGAAGGTGGGTGGGTTATTGTTCAGGTCCACCACGCGGATCACCACCGTGGTCACCCCGTAGTCCATCAGTCTGCCCTCAGGACTCACTTCTGAGGCCTGGACAGATGAAATAAAAATAATGTCCATATGTATCACTTATGTAGTCAGTAGAAATTAGCCTGTGTGACATTTCACCCACCAGTTTCACCACAGTAGCTCTACCTCAACCCTATTATAAATCTATATCCAATCCAAGATATATAAAATCTTTTCTTTCATTTCAGGTATTTTCAGGGATAATTCAAAGATAATTTAAAAGCAACAATAGAAGTTTTTTTCTTGTTAAAATACTGTGACTTGAGTGATGCTTACAAGAATGTGGGGCCTGTCTGATATCTGAATGAAGTACAACTTACCCTGACTTTAATGTTAAAGATCTCTCTCTTCAGATAAATGGGGAGAGTCACCAGGGTGATACAACCGCTTGTTTTATTGATGCTAAAAACACCATCATCACCTGCAGAGACAAGACACAGACAGATGAACACAACAGATTTTTGTCAAATTTCCTTTTCCTTCATTCTTGTCTTCTTTGAATGAAATATTTACCATCCTCAAAGGTATAACAAATTGGATTTGGATTTCCCACATCACCATCTTTGGCGACAACAGTGAATATTTCAGATCCCTAGGAAAAAAACAAATCGTCAGAGAGGTTTTGCTGTTAAATCAAGATAACCAGGACACAGAGATGATCTGCTGGACAGCTGGTCATTATGTTATACATGTAATATTCTTCTGTTAAACCACCTTCAACAAAAACAAAGCATGAATTTTAACTAGGTGTTGAGTAGCCCTCTGGCTGGTGCACAGCTATAGTCACAACACCACAAAAATCTTTTCTGCACCAAGTCTTCGCTCAGTCTTCAAAGGCACATTCAAATGTCATGGCCCTAATTATTCCCTTTTGGATGAAAGTCAGAATGTGTAATCTTTCCTCTGTGATGTGCTAATGCAGTGACATTTTGACACTGAGGAGATAATGTGGCTTTCAAAAGCTGTGAGAAAGAAAGAAGAAAGCAGCACTGGCATTACTGTGAAATGCCAGCAATTAAAGCTGTGGTGTGATACGATGCATGTGATATGTTGGTCCTTTTTAATTTATTTATACAGATTTCCACTGATTTTCAGTGGAAAGTTAAAATCATAGCAGGAAGTCACTGGAAGACGTTTTCATACTCACTGGCACTGAGATTTCATAAACATAGCCAAAATAGGGCGTCCCGATAAAAGATGGCGGAGTGTCTTGTGCGTCGATCACATTGATGGTCAGGGTAGAAGAGGATGACAGAAACTGCTCCTTGCCATTAAAATTACCACCCCCATCCTGGAACAACAGTAATGTACAATTTAACCCTTAATTTAAAACAGGAGAACTGTGAATTTCTTCAATAGTAACATTGTTATATTTATGTTTATAAACCTTTATTAATACAAATTAAAGATTAAATATCATTTTAAGTATTTTTTAGAAGAATTCTGCTCCTTGTGCAGGTGAGAAGAAAGCTCTGTTTCCCATCATGTGATGTACTGTAGCTCAGCCTTCAAAGGCAGGAACTCTGTCAGGGCTGTTTGAATTTTTTCAGTGATGGCACAATATAACAATCATAAACAGCCTTTCTTTTGTTTAACTTAATGAATATGCTGCATATATTTCTTTCCCGATAAAACATCCGCAAAGCCGATTTTTAAAGTATTTCTCAAAACTAGCATGTATGCTACAGTCTTTTCCGCTGTCTCTTATCAGCACATTGCTATTTTGAGCAATAGTGCCACTAACTAAGTGTTATAGGCTGAAACTGGCAGCAGGAATGTATCTTGTGTCACAGTACCTCTGTGGGGCAACCCTGTCTCTTGGATATTGCATTTATATACAACTAAACTGTATGAGAAAAAACTTCACAGGGCACCTATGAAGTGAAAAAGGAAGTATTCTATTGCAGGACAGAAAAACTGAGCACTGATATATTCATTACCTTTGCAAAGACAGTGACAAAGTGTGTCTTTGTTTTCTCATAGTCCAACATTTCTCCAGATTTGATACGAAGGACTCCACTATGTCTGTCAATGGCAAACAAAGTGGACTGGCCATTCTGTAGCAGAGAACAGTGAGGCAAAAAGAGGATTTTAAAAGCACACACAGAGAGTAAGGTCACATGAATGAAATCCTGTCGCTGAAACCCCATAAACCCCATTTACAACCACTCACGTGAGATATCATGAAAAGTGGTCAGATGGCTGCATAAAAACACTCAGTAGCCTCTTGAATTAAGCCACGTCCTTTATAAAGTCTATCTCTTTGTCCATCTGGATGTAAAGAACCCATATGCTCAAGGACAGGGCAGGCAGGTGCTGTGTCCAGATGTACACTGCCTCACTCGTCACTGTAACTCCAGGCCAGCTGTTCTTTGGTCCTAATAGTCCAAAGTGCAAACTAACATTCGCTGCCTCCTGCTGCCAAAGCAGCCCTCTAAGCCTCCAGTACCTGACACAAATGTAATTGTGATTTAATCCCCATCGTCATAACTACACCACCATATTCAGTCACATGCACAAAAACATAGAAACTAGAAAATCTAAATGAAGTTAACCTTGTTATCAGCACATCTATACATTAAATTACACACACATTAATATCATAAGTGGCCAGTTTCAGCTAATGGCTAGCGTTTCATGTTTTAAAATGTCTTAGGATAGGAGTGGGCAATATTTTCCTTTTGTCAAGTGATACCTGAAGATAGTAGGTGACTGAGCCCCCTGAGCCTGTGTCTCTGTCCACTGCCTCCACCTTGTAGATGCTGCTGCCAGACGCAGTGGTCTAAAAAACATAGAAAATAACTCAGGTCAGGCCAGGGTCAATATAAGGTTAAAAAAGAAATGATACAACACTTGATTCAGAATTAAAAAGTATAACACATGTGGCTGAACTTACTTCCACTATGTCAATGATTGCAGGCATGTTTTGGAAATCAGGCTTTTCATCGTTTGCATCCATTACAAATATTGTGACTCTTTCTACGACCTGAAAAGAAGAAGAAGGAAAAACACATGAAACATTTTCAAGTTTAATAATTATAAAGGATGCCATTAAATAACATAGTCACATGTTGAACTAGATGTTGATACCTTGCTTTGCCCATCTGTGATGCTGACAAGAACGTCAATAGAATCTTGTTTCTGAGCAAAGATGATTATGAATATTAATATGGAGACAAGCATGATGAAAAAACAGTATTGTGCCGAATAATTATTATGTGTTAAAGTTTACATAAACAGTCAAATTTATTACTTTGTGCTGTTAAGTTTACCTCTCTGTCCAACTTTTCCACCAATGTGATGTTTCCAGATTTGGAGTCGACCCTGAAGTACTCTTTGGACCCTGGATCAAAGGAGAGGCCATAACTCACCTCCTGTCCTTCAGGGTCCGTGCCATTAAGACAATAGATCTGTGTACCTAAAGGAAGAAAAATATAATTCAATCAATTTAGCCTCAGCTGTCGGCTGGATGAGTATGTTTTCTATTATGTAAAAGGGACCAAATTTAAACCAACTTCAGTAATAAAGTGGAAGTCATTGTTTGGTAACACAACCAGGCTGTGACACAGTAGGCAGCAGTAAGTACCCTGAACTGATGCAAGGTGTAGAGGGACAGCTGCACCACATTCACGGCCAGCTAACTGTCCCTCACATCAACCAGGTGGCACCAGCAGATGAGCATGTTAGTGTGAGTATGTACATATCACGCAACATCTGTTCATCTATCAAAGACTATTTAACATCGTGGACTCGTGGAGATATTGGCAGCCTTAACACACCATTTTGTTGATTGGTTGTTACACTACTAGCCCATTAGCTGTTCACACTGAATGTCCTGTATGTCAGAGGTCGATCTCACCGACAGGCGTGTCCTCTGACAGGCTGAACAGTGCCAGGTTCCCATTCTGGCTGTAGGGTCCGTTGTCATAGAAGTGGGGGGCAAAGTCTGCTTGTGCTGAGGACAGAGACATTAAAAATAAATGCTTGAAAGTTTTATGTTTTTCACCTTAAAGTGAAACTATGTAACTTTTAAAAGAAGAAATAAAACAGTCTTCCTCATGCAAATTGAAAGCTGAATTTATAAATTATATAACACACCCTTAATCAATGCAATACACTCAAGGGCTTTGCTGCAATAGCCTCACTTGGTCTGGTATGACCAGCAGCCTTTGTTTTTGTTTGCTACTGTTGGCAAATTTACGCTATTGTTTGTCTGAACAGAAGCACTTTTCTGACTTAATCACTCTTCTCTAATCGTCTCTACTTGTTACATTATGTCTTAGCATTCAACATTGTTTTGTCATTGGTGGCCAATTTGGTCACTGGCATTAAAGTTACATAGTCTCGCTTTAAATACTAGAGTGACATAAACCAAGCTCTCCATACTGCCCCCCACCCGATTTCTCGGTCACTGACTGGGATTACAGGAAAGTTACATCAACATCCTAAGATACCCTTTCCATACATAGACCTGAGATCTCTGGAGACACAAACAATGCTGTTCCTTTATTGTTAGCTACATCAAGTTCATATTACCTTTGAAACCAACTTCATAAATCAAATAAGTCAATTTGAATGACATTTATACCGAATACAAACTCATAAACCAACCAGGTTAAGCAAGAATGTGAATTCACTGAAAACAGAATTGAAAGAATAGAAAATTTACAGTCATCAACCCAGACGCCGTTTAATGTGTCTGAAGATCATTCACAATCTGATCCCAGCAACATGAGCCTCACTACAAGCAAATAATTAAATATATGAAACTTACCAAAGCAGGCATGAAAAAACACAAAAAGCTGTGGCAAATGTATTATCTTTACATTCTTCATCCTAAAGAATGAAATCATGAAACCGCACCATGAAGACGGCTCCGTCGAGAGTCCTGTACTTGAGATGCAGCTCTTAAGGTGGTTGGGGGGGAGCGGAGAAGGCTAAGGGCATATGCTCACGTGCTAATCCAATGACACATCTTAAGAGTTACTCCTGGGCCCTCTCAGTCCAACTGGGCTTCTTCAACCACCAATACACAAGAGATGGCTGCGTTGACAGGGCATACCAAAAAATGGATATATATTGCAACTTTGCAGATGATGGACAAGTATATTTTTCACAGATTTAATTTCTGATGTAGGACAACAGCTTTAATTTCCTACTAATAAATGAACAAATATGCAATTTTCTGATAATGTTGAAATATCATTCATGGAAGAGATGCTTGTGTCTGAAGGTAAGACAGTGTCAAAAGTGTCAAAATATTATGACTTTACAAATGTCAAAGTAAACTTGTCAGTTATTGTTTCAATGCTATTCTATTATCTGATATAAATATTGTATTTGCAAAAAATACTATCATTACATTGAAAACCTTTATATCAGAATGCCAAGAACTTTCATTCATCAGCTGTTTTTAATAATCACAATTTCAGATTTTGTAATATTTTTCTTATGTCAACATTTGCACTGGGTTATGATATTAAATCTGCCCTGAGATATAATACAAAGTGTGTTACAGCTCTGTGAGAACTCTGTATTAAACTTTTCTGTGATCTGCCTTTGAATTATTCCTGTTTTACATAAAGTGCTGTGACCATCTCTGTCATGGAGAAAATAGAGGGATTAAAATGATGCAGAATCTATACCGTGATATTTTATACAGTTACCATCTGCTATGCACTCCACAACCATCTGTTGCATTAGGAAAAAGAAAAAAAACTCTACTATTTACTCAATTAATAGAATAATCATAAAACCGGGGATGATGCAGATGAAAGCAGGGAATGATCTGATGAGATTATAGATCCTGTTTGGATGTTATGGTAGAAATCATGAAGTGAATATAAAATCTGAATTAAATGATAAAGACAAACAAGTCTGGATTCCATTTTTAAAATATCAGGAGGGGTTTATTAATTAATGTTTATTAATCCTTTTCTTTATTTCCAGGGTCAAAGAGGTAACTGTCTTTATTCTCTTTAATTAAAAACCACACTGATTAACGTAATGCCTTTCTGGGACTTTTTGAACAGTATTTTGGGCACTGAAGCTGGCTAATCTTCTTGTCTGATAATCTTATTTGCCACCCAGAGGTAAACTCGTGTAAACAAATGTTATATAATATTTAACCAGTGGTCATCCATTTGAGTAGGATCACCAACCCACTGATTACTTATATGTCTTTGAGTTTATTTGATTTTTTAATTTTTTTTAATATTTTTCATGAATCCGGACAAAAAGAGACTGAATGCAAATCAAAGTGATTCAGAATTCCCCACTTTTTTTGTTTTACTTTTACTGTATGACTTCCTATGGTATTTCAAAAATACCTACTATGATCTGCAATCAGATACAACAGATTCAATTTGTGGGATCTAAAATGAACACTGTAGAAAATAATTACAGATTAAGAAAATAATACGTCAATGGTACAGACAATACAACTGTGTGATGTCTATGCACACCATTAAAACATGTTGCATGCAAGAGGATTTACACACATGAATAAACCTTTTACGGTCCATTCTCATACAGAAATTAAATCTACTTTATAATCTCAGTGGTACTGGTTGAATGTACAGTACATAGCATGACCTCAGTGCCTGCTTGGTGAACAAATTGTACTCTCTTAAAACTGCAACTGTTACAGGGAGGACAAGAGGTGAAAACTGTCAACATTTATTTATTTATTTAATTATTTATTTATTTTTCAGGAACATTAGTGCATAAATTAAGATCAGTAACCTCTGGCCTGCATGTGCAGTAACACCTGTACGACTGGAATCATAGTATCTCCAGACAGCGGTATTCAAAAGCACATCCGTGATGTTTACTTTTTCATATGATGGCCCGACAATAAATCCCCTAAAAAAAACATCACCTGTCAGGTTACTTGTATATGTTGGTGGTTAAGGCCTTGGTTTCAGGTTTAATTCTCATGGTACTGGCAGATGGCAGACCTAAAGATTAACCCCCTGTGCTCTAATCCCTCCTCATCTTGTAATGCACGGGGCCTGTCTCACACAGGCTCCATCAGACATAAATGTAAAACACAATTAGCACACACAATCTTGCTACAAGTAGCCACAGAATGGACATGCTGCATATAACGCGTGCAACATTACGCGGGTTCACAAACGGATGACCTTCATGGTTTTTATCCTCTGTCATAATGAATGGGACTTTTGTTTAAAATGTTTAGAAACTGCACATGTGTGTCAGTGTTATACTTTAAATCTGTCACTGTACGTGCAAGTGTCTTCGAAAATGATCACTGTGAAAAATCATACTAGAAAAAGCTCACTGCTCATCTGTAGTCATCTTCTTAGTTTCTAATCCCGTGCCTTCAATCACAGCGGCACATGCTGACCTCTTTGTTCCTGTAGGGGATGAGGCAATAAGGCTGTCCACAGGGAAATTTCAGATGCTCATCATCTCAGCTCACTGTTTCATGTGCATCACTTGATTTTGATTGTTGTTATCAATAGTCAAGACCAGACTTGCATCTAAATAAGCTCAGTTTAACTGGAAATTTCAAGTGAAGAGCACGACATGACTCGATAGGCCACTTCAGTTATAGGCCTACTTCTTTAAAAGGATATCGCCCTTAAAGGCTTCAGCATCTACATGAAAACAAACAAAATTCAAGGAATGAAGAGCAGCAGAGGCTTAAACATGACAGATAATAATATTTTTTTCTTCTTCTGTTGTGTTATGAGAAAGTCATAAGAAAAGAGCAGCAGCATCTTTCTCTGAGACCAAAACACATCAAGAAGTTCTGCTCCAATATCAAATAGGTTGACCTCTCAGGTCAGCCAGCTCCAGTCTGTTGATTGTTCCGTGAACTAAATCCAAACACTGGTGAACCTGTTTATAGTCACTGTACTGTAAATATCTTGAACACACCCACACAGAACTGCTTTCAAGCGAAACCAAATTTTTAGTCACACAGAGGGCCTTAGATCTGCACTATTTTATCCCAATTTGGTCTTGTGAAAAGTATTTTGAATGAACCTGGATTGTGTTGCACAAATGAAGTTGCCTTACCATGACTTTTGTGTAATTACCAAAAGAAAAAAAAAAGTCCACATCCATGCTTACCGTGTGGAATAAACATCAAATTCAGGCACTCAAGTTGATGACTAAAAGTAAAAAGCCTTTAACATGGACCAGTACATTAGAAAAATAAAAATAAAAAACTAGTGTGATTTGAATTAAGCAAGAACAACAACAATATTATACCCTATACCTTCAGCTATTTCATTTTAATATAATTTGAGTTAAAGCATTCAAACATAATTAATCTTCAAATTACATGAAATGATTATAGGACAAAATGTTTTCCTCTGCAACATTTGGGTTTGCTGTGTATGATTACATTATTTGGTTGAAGTTTGGAGCACGTTTCTGGCTGTTTATCAAGAGGCAATGTTGAGAGAGCTGCAAGTAGAATTAGTTTGGCTCTCGTCCCTTCATCCTGTACCGAAACGTGAGGACCCATGAAAATGTCAAATGAACATGTAGATTACCAAATAACTGTTAATCACTACAACATCAAGAACATTTTGGATTACAAGAATCCCAAGTATACAGAAAAAACATTCATCATATGTGTATGTATATATAAATATATGTCATATTCAAAAGTATAATTTGTATATCTCTGTATCTCTGTATATAGCCATTCCCACGTCAAACAGCAACCCTGTGACAACAATCTTTAAACACTACACCTTCTACAGCTGTTTGAATTGGGTACGTGAAGTTATCCATTTAATCTGTGTTTTTGGAGTGGGCAAAACAAAATACTGCCTTGGTAAATCCTTGAATTTTAAAAAATATATTAAAAAAGAAATTCCAATTCATGCTTGGAAAAATTAGATTTGCCAGGTCGAAAATAGAAAGGGAAAGTTTGAATGATTTATAGCCCACAGTACTTGTCTCACTACCAGATCATTCTGTCTGTTAGAGCACCTGTTTTCAAGACACCCAATTCAGCTTTACCATTTTGGATTATTATTGATAATCTCTAGTGCGGTTTGCTAAGGGCAGAGGTTTGCTTTTAGTCCTGGTCCACTCTAAAACTAGGTCACTCCTTTAATCTCTCCATGTAGAGTATACTGTAGGTTAACAACCTTTCATTTTCATAAACCTCTGAGAGTGCTTGCAGAGTGAACACAGAGTCATGAATCATGCAAAATCCTAAAAGATATGACACGCTACTTTTGCAGGTCTCATCATGGACTTCTCCAAAATGACCACCAGCAGGAATCCAGTGAGGTGTTGAAATAATTTATGAAACTGATAGTCCCTGTATAGTTTAATTTATAAACCTGATAGCCCCTGTATTATGGGTTTTAATTAGAGTTAAAAAAAACCTTGAGGCCTCAGCTGTTTGTCACTGGAACCTCAGCAACTTGCATGATACAGCAGGACCTGAAAGAAATAAAAACTTTATAACTGCAACAGTAAAATAAATGCATGTATATCACATATAAACACATGAATATATAAAAAAAACCAATGAAAATAAACTAAAGTAATGTGAAAATATACTAGACAAAATCTAAGCACTTTTATTTGTAGTTTGTGCACATTCACAAACGGAGACTCCAACAAAACATATGTTCAATGTGGTATATTGAACTGCACTTTAGTTAAATCCAATCTGAAATTCCAATATTGCAGAGTTCGCTTCACATTGTCTATAATATATTTTACATTAAAATGTGTATTGAAAGATGAAAATCATATGCATCAAATATATTCTGTAGATGAATGTCAAATTAAATAGATGTATAGCTGAGTGTAGGTACTTCATGTTGGCCAAATTAAGCCTGTGCTATTGGGCTGACCTTCCCCCTCTGATACGCTGCTCCGCTGCTCTGCATTGTTTTACACTGCTGCCTCCAAGTGGTAAAAATCTGGTGGTGGACAATATTTGTAAAAAACAGAAGAAAAAAAAAGAAAACAAAAACCCACTGCAATTGTGTCTTTTTTTTCTTTGCATTTACATGAGTTCAGCATGTTGGGAAACATTTAGAAATGTATATCTTTATCTACAATTGTGGATAGGGTGTAGCAGTGATTATTAAACTAGCTGTTCAAAAACGCTGACCACACACAGATCTGGTCATTCCCCACAATATGGTCAATATATAAAGACATATGAAGACTGAATATCTGTACATGTCTAACACACTTTTTTCCCCCAGCAGACATTTTGACTTATCAAAGTAGTGAAAACACAGGGGTCAAAGAAAAATTCACCAAAGTGGAAAAATTCAAGGCTTTTCAAAATCTTCAAATTCTAATAATGTGCTGCTGCTTGACTAACAGTAGATGATGTTAACCTCCTCAAAGAGGCATTAACCAGCCTGACAGTGATAACTATATAGCTACATATAATTAAAACGCTCTCCTAGAGCAGGCAGATGCAGTCCTTCTATACAAAATTGCAGGGTGTATTTTGGGGGTGATCACGTGACCAGACACAGGATGTCCGACGCGGGGTGGGGTGTGTGTGTGTGTGTGTGTGTGTGTGTGTGTGTGTGTGTGTGTGTGTGTGTGTGTGTGGTGGGTGGGGGGCAGTGACGTGAAGGGTGAACACAGTCAGCTTGCTCGTACAGCGTGGTTCTGCACATGAGAAAAGTTAGAGGAAAAGTTTTTGAAGCGATACTCGAAACACAGATCTAATTTCCGGGCAAATGAGTGAGTCTGTTTCTGTCGACTCTTCGCAAATTCTTGAATTACCTATGTGACACAGCCTTTATTTTTTTTTCTATCTCTCTGTTTAGTCGAATTAATTAATTAATTAATTTTTTAAAAACCCAAAAAACAAAGATTATTCTGGTTTCCGTTTCAATACCGATGTTTCTGCAAGACGTCCGTGCCTCCGCGCTGCCTCTCATTCATCCGGCAGAGGAGACGAGCCCGCGTCCGAGGATACAATGAAGCAGTGTGTCCTAGTCCGAGACAATGCAGCAAGATGCTACGAGGGGACGATACTGTTTCTCACAAGATCGGGGACATTTTTGCTCGATTGCAGAGAGAGACCAGCTAAAGGTTTGTAACATCTGAACACATGCTATTTTCTTCTGGCAGGAAATGAACACAAAGCTTAAAAAAACAAAACAAAACAAAACCAAACCTATAGAGCCACCGGCGCACGGTGGAGCTTGTAAACATCCTGCTGCCGTGCGCGTTAAACGCTATAAATGATGAATAATGATAAAGTCTACCACTATCTCCACTACTGTCAAACCATACATGTGTGATGTGTATATGTTTCCTCATACGATGCAGGTATAGATGATGATTGAGCAGATATGGAGGCTGTGTGTGTCGTGTTGTCCACTATGATCAATAATTCTCTGTTATAGATGTGAGTTGCTCATAAAACCATTTTTTCCCCCAGATTTAATGTTGAGGACATGAAAGCATCTTCTCAGAGCATCAGAGATTAATATCATGCAGAAGTATTCATTAGTCTGTATTCATTATGGTTCAGTGCTGGGGATGTTGGAAATGCCCCCTCCCCCTAAATGACTGCTATAGTATTACATGGGCACCACATAGAGGGGGTTAGTTTTCTTTATTTCCTAATGGCAACTAGTATGACATCCAGACTAAAATCAGTCAATAAATCATATTGAAATGATAAACAGCACCTGTACAAATTATCAGGGTTTTCAATATTTGCCCATAACAGTTAATTGTTGACACTAACACCCCAGGATGAACAGAAAAGCTTTCAGAGGGAATTTAGCTTTCAGCGTCTCCATGAGACGCTGCTTCGAGGCTTTGAAGGCAACCATTAATGTAATTTGTAGTGAGATGATAAACAGAGTGATGTGTGTTTCTGCCTGAGCAGATAGTCAGATTTGCCAAACGCTCCAGTGACTCTTGAATATGTAAAAGTGCTCGGCTCAACGTGCTTCAGCCTGACAGTTTGACGGCTATGCCGTATTAAGCTCAGATAATTGGGTGATATTTACTTACAGAGCACACAATCATTTCACAACGGCTTCAAAACTATGTCTCTCTTTTTCTCTTAATGATATGCTTTGTAGAAATTTTTCACCGTCTTGACAGGTCCAAATGGTGTGTGTGTGTGTGTGTGTGTGTGTGTGTGTGCGTGGGTTTGTGTGTGTGTGTGCGTGTGCGCGTGGGTTTGTGTGTTGCAGTACTCCATAGATAATTTATTCAGAATGAAGAAATTTGTTCTACTGAAGAATATCAAATCAAAAGTCTTTCACAAGAGCAACGTGTCTGGTAAGGTTAAGTGTTCCTTAGTAATTTGCCTCAGCATTTATGAGTTCATTTCATGGGAGAGTAATGCAATACTCCCAATTGATGGGAAGGACAATACTCAGTTGATGACGCAAGATTTCTTTTTTTCACTACCATGCTCTGACTTGCCCCGTGTTCTCTGCTATGAATTTACTTGTAAGATGGCAATTAAGCAACACGCTGACTTCTTGAGTGTTGAAGGTGGCTTCCTGTTAAATAGATGGGAGTGTTGAAAACACACAGTGCTTGAGTCAAAATTTGCCATATCCCCTGACTCACTGCCATGTGGCAGTGCTCC
This sequence comes from Seriola aureovittata, assembly GCF_021018895.1. NCBI lineage: Eukaryota > Metazoa > Chordata > Actinopteri > Carangiformes > Carangidae > Seriola > Seriola aureovittata. Next base: position 14,089,191 of record NC_079377.1, read on the forward strand.
ACTGCGTTTTCTGGCACTGAAAACCACACCTGTTTACATTACCTCTCCCCCCTCTCTCCCCTCTCTCTCTCTCATCTGTCTTCTCCTCCTCTCCTGATCCCAGCCCTAGTTTCTTTTTCTGTGGTTGTAAGAAACGAGATAAACAAGTTTACAAAAACTTTGATGTGGAAACTGCTAATTATTCCTGGGAATTCAATGCATCTGTGAATGCATGTTGTTATAATATAAACAAAACACTGACTGAATTTAGGTTCATCTGAGATAAGAGCTGAAACTATTCAAACTACACAAACTATTCTGTTTTGAATAGTTTGAGTCTTCAGGATAATCCATTATGAGGCATGTCTTTTGTGTGACTTCATGGTAATGTTTTTGACATCCATTCTTGTCTTCTTACTCTGCTTTATGTGTACCCATCCTCATACTCAGAAAAGTATTTTCACGACCTGAGCCAGACACAAGGTGCACAAGCATTTGGTGTTTAGTATTGTTTAAGAGTCATTATGAACCTGGAATAACATCTAGTTTGCATGTTTAACTTCTTAATTGAAGTACCTTTCTTATTGCAGAATGAAGCTTTAGCATCTGCATGACAAGCTATGACCAGCAACAGAGACTAGACTCTAGACGTCCAAGTACAAAGCCAGGACTCAAGAATGAAGACCAAATATGCAATCTTCTTCATCTGTATCGTTGCCCTGGTCATCATCGAGAAGGAAAGCAATATCCTGTCAAGGTAAAAGAGTAAAATCTACCTGGAGAATTTGCAGTCAATCACAAGAGATTATACATTTCATTGCTTTGGTTGCAGTCATATGTTCTGGGAAAGAAACAACTCCTGTCTTCAGATTTACATACGCACCGTGTCTTAGGATCAACTTTTGCTTTTTGTATCATCCAACCTGGCTATCTCACTGTCAAAGCTGTTTTCTTCACTTGCTCAAGAAAAAATATATCTGGGTAACTAATGGCTCAATGTCCTTTTAGATTATCAAGAATGAGACGAGTGGAAAAGTTCCACATCTCTAGGAAAAGGAAGCGAGCCAGCTGCCGGTTATCTTAGATTAGTATAACGACTGGAAACAGGAAGAAATAGCTAGAATTGCTCTGCCCAAAAGTAAAAAAATTTGCCTATATGCACCTTCACAGCTCACGAATTAACTATTTGTTGGCCTTGAGCAGTTGATTTTGTTACCGAGCCAGGATAACTGCTCCCTCCTGTTTCCAGTCTCCAACTCAAACACACAGTAGCTCAATTTGCCAGTGTCAGCTAAATGCAAAATATGAAATATGTGTCTCATCCAAATGCGTTAACGCTGCTTAATCTGTGGTCAATTGCTATTTTTCTCACCAGGGTCTCTGATAAGCTGATCCAGAGGCAGACTCCTCAGCAGACCCCAACGACTCCACTGAATTACAGCAACACAACACAAAATGGCTCCTTGACGGTGCTCAAAATGCTGCTTTCTAAACTCACCAGTGCCAAAGGGAATTTCTCAAATTTCTCTGAGGAACAGGCGGAGGATGAACTGGATGACCTGGGCACGTACAGCTACAGCAATGGACGTAAGCACATATTACTCTTGGCCACCACACGAACAGGTTCCTCATTTGTGGGGGAGTTTTTCAACCAGCACGGGGAGAATATGTTCTACCTGTTTGAGCCCTTGTGGCATGTGGAGCGCATGCTGACCATGGCCGCAGAGGCAAACAATGGGACAGTGTTGGCAGGAATCTACCGGGATGTACTCCAGGGGCTCTTCTTGTGCGATTTCTCTCCTCTTGAGAAGTTCATCTCTCCCCCGCCTCTGGACCACGTCACCCCGGCTCTTTTTCGAAGAGAGTCTAGTTTATCGCTCTGCGAAGAACCTGTCTGCACTCCTGTGATCAAAGATGTTTTTGAGAGGTATTGTACATTCTCTAGATACTCAGTGTTATTGATCAAACTTACAGTGTTGGTTGAATCTGAAGAAGATACTAAAATTTAACAGTGATACAGCTGCAATAAGGGATGGACCGCTGGCTCTGGCAGTAAGTTTTCTTTTAATGATGATGTCCTTGATGTTCTGCAGCAAGTCTTCTGGATAATTTATTGAAACTATAGGTTTATGTTATAGATATTACTTATACTTCAATATAGGTTCTGAGAAGTCTTTTTTATTTTTTCAGGCTTGAGTTTGCTCTAAAGTGTGATACCTATGAGCTTCAGCTTACGATGATAGTTTCAGAAGAGTAGCACATTCAAAATGTTTCATCATTACAGCTGGGAAAAAAACATTGCACCATAGTTGATGCAACTGATCTAACATTAACTCAGAGTTCCAATAAGCTTCTGGAAAATAGTTTCAATGTTCAGGGTATAGTGTTTAGCGAAGCAAAAACTATTTGAAGATGTCACTGTAGGATTTAGGATGTGATGGGTATTTTCCTCCATTTTCTGGCATTTATAGAACAAACATTTAATTCATTAATCCAGAAAATCGTCATCAGATTAAATGATAATGAAAATCTGAAAAAAAAGTCAGTTAGGGTTAACTAATCCTAACAAAATTTTAAACTTGGTTTCTTACTGAAATGCCCCTTGGGAATCATAGTCGACTTCAACCCTTAGCTTTATTATCTCCACAGTCTTGCACCTTTGACCTTATTCCAAAGAACCAGGCATTTGCTCATCTTTAGGACTGATGATTCAGCCAGAGAGTTTCATGCCCATAGAAGTTTTATAAGTGCTCTCACTGCTTCAACTCAGACAACGAACAAGACATTTATTTCTGGAACCTCAAACCTGAAATAACTCTTCCCGCCTTTGAAATATATTTATCATATCCATACCGCTCTTGTTTTAGGTATCACTGTAAGACTCGTCGCTGTGGGCCACTGAACTTGACCCTTGCATCTGAATCCTGCCTTTCCAAGCAACACCATGCCATTAAGACTGTCCGTGTGCGCCAGCTGGACACATTGCGGCCTTTGGTGGACGACCCTCGCTTGGATGTGAGAGTGATCCAGCTTGTCCGAGATCCACGGGCCATCTTAGCATCCCGCATGGTGGCTTTCTCCTCCAAGTACCAGACGTGGAAGGCCTGGGCGCAGGACGGCCAGGTGCCTGAAGATGACGAGGAGGTGAAGAGGCTCAAAGGAAACTGTGACCAAATTAGGATGTCTGCAGAGGTGGGACTGAGCCGACCTCGCTGGCTGAGGAACCGCTATATGTTAGTTCGTTATGAGGATATTGCCCGCTACCCTATGCAGAAGGCAGAGGAAATGTACAGGTTCACAGGGATACCATTTAGTCCCCAAGCTAGGAAGTGGATTCTGAGGAACACCCAGACCACACAGGAAGCTAGCGGGATTTACTCCACCCAGAAGAACTCATCAGAGCAGGCAGAGAAGTGGAGGTTTAGCATTCCCTTTACACTTGCTCAGGTAGTGCAGAGAGTGTGTGGACCCACCATGAAGCTGTTTGGGTACAGGTTTGTGAATGACGAAAAGACACTGATGAATAAGTCCATGAGTTTGCTTGAGGAAAGATTGTTTCACTAGTTTTAAAGTCATACATGTAGCTGTGAATATGCAGAACTCTGCACGCGCCGGATGGGAGCCATTAGAAGCCATTATTGCACACACCAAAACTAGTAAGCAACGGTGCCATAAAAGACTAAATGTTTTACTGGTGACAGTATTTGGGCCATACAGTAATAATTATACTCACCAATGATGTGCCTCATTGTAACAATGAAGAGCCACTTGATAAAGAAAAGTATTTATTTGCATACCGTGTTCACTGAGGAGCCTGGTACTTAAGCTTTATGTCATGCTCTGTGTTTCATTTATATGAAATAAGCATAGATGTCAAGCCTGACAGATTGCCTGAGATTAATATGTAAGATTTTATTGATAGTTGATTATGTTTAGATCATCAGGGATAAACTACAGTGAAAGTGACGTGTATGTGTTTTGTTTGTGTGTGTGTGTGTGTATGTGTGTGGAAGAGAGTGTGTTTCTGCTCATATGGTTAATGAAGCTAGTGCTTAATTCTGCCTTGTTCAACCTGGCTTGTATTTTAATAGATCCGCACTAGACTAGGCAACTGATATGATAACTTTAGATTAGACCTGATGTGCGCTGATAAGGCTTTACATAACTGACTCAGGTGAAGTGAATGTTGCATTGCATTTTGTGGTGTCTTCATGAGGAGTATTCATATCCTCCCAACAGTATACCATGTGAAAATATACAATACTCTCTGATGTCTTTAACCAAATGCCATTTAAAGCAGTTCTCTTGTGAAAGAAAGAAATATACTTTACCTCAGATACCTTAATGTGTCTTCAACATTCAACAAGTGTTGCTTTTCCCCAGTAGCCATAGTAGTAGTAATGGGTTTCCCAGTGCTAGGTCCCGGCCTCTAAGTAAACAGGCAGTTTGGGTGTCATTTTACAAAAGCAGCGTCTCTGGTAATAACCTGCCGCTTCTGTCGGCAGGCCGCTCAGAATGACAAGGTGAGAGCTGATCTGTGTATGTCAGACAAGTGTGCTCACGGTCACACACGTTTTTTTTAATTACTTCCAAACTTAAAGAAATAAAACCACCAGAAAAAAGGAAGACATACAAAATTCACTTCCAAGTTGTGAGATTCTCGTATGTTGATGTTTTTGGTGACAAATATATACAAAGTACGTATGTAGCTGCATTAATGTGGTCTATCGCTCTCAGTAAGACCCAGGTGCTGCTGCTGCATTAACTGTCACTCTTGACCGTATATAAAGGTATCCACTGTGACTCTAGTTCAATAGCAGCATTGTGTTCAACTTGGCTGAGGCACTGCTGAAACTGCAGTGCCGCTCACGGAAAAGGGGGTATGCATTAGAGGTACGTATAGAAGAGGGCTTATACTATGTTAGTGTTGAAAACATGAATATGAATACTCAGAGGCCATCAGCTGCCCAGATTCAGTACTGAAGTATTTAAAAAAAAAAAAAGAAAAAGAAAAGAATGCTGTGAAATACAAGTGCAACTGAAACAATGGGTGTAGTCAGTATGCATTCAACAAATCAGATACACAGAGTGGCAATAATAATGTGAAAGCAGTACAGTTTTGCAGTTATTACTTTGGCATAAAGATATACAGGTATGTTTTTCGTGGTGGAAAAAGTATCAAGTTAAGTCTCAAGTCTTGTCAAAGGATCCAAAATAAAACCATCAAGTCAAGTCACAAGTCAGCTGCAAACGTTTCAGGTCTCTGCCCTGACAGTTGAACATTTCACTTTCAAGCTGTGTTCATATTGATTTTTACATCAAGTCATTTCAATGCTTGGGCCTGATAATTAGCTATTCAATATTCCTCACAGCTGCTTTTCTTCACAAATGAGCAAAGTGCAAAATCTTAGAGCCACATTTCAACACGACAGAGGCTGAATGTTTGATACTCTAAAGACTTTTGGTGGAAAATCACTTTAAAAGTCTCATTGAAGAAGAGGGTAATCGTGCCGTTGGTTGTCAAAGTTCTGAGTTTCTTTAATGACTTACTGTCGGTGTTTACTATTAAAACTTTTTTTTTACCATCACATTCTGGATATTCTTGCAGAAGAAACCAAGAGCCTGTGCACAGATGCGTAAGCAAATGTATCACACAGATGATTTGATGATTTTTAACAGCGAAATGCTGCTTCTGTCAAACATAAAGTGACCCTCCTGCAGCTCAAGGATGCAAAATGAAACCATCAGTTGCTCACAGTTTTAGATGTAACACCATGTTACAGTGCACAGAAACACTAATGTTAATTTCTTCAGATTTTCCAGCAGTATGAAAATCCCATCAGAGTAACTGGAACAGAAAGCTATGTTTATGGTATTCTCATTATCTTAGGACCTAAGGTTTGGCTTTTTTCTAAACTTCAAACTCCTCACATTGGCTACAGGTGTATATAAATCAGTAGCAAGACAAAAGAAGGATCATGATTTATTCACGCTCCTCGATTTCTCCATTTCCTTTTCAAGATTTTGAGTAGAAAAGCTTGACTCCAGATAAACCAGCACGTGCACTTGGGCATGTCTTCAGCATTCGTCCTCCACAGATTCCACCACAAATATCTCTGCCATTTTATCAACGGTTTTTTCTAAACAGTGAAATGCAGAGGCTTAGTATAACATGGATAAAATGGAGATAAATGTGGGATTGTTTACTCAGTTGCATTCTCTCAGTCTAGCTCCTCGTCCAAATGCATGCTGTTGCCAGGGATCCCCAAAAGGCCGAGTGGGAAGTAACTGGAGAAAAAAGGCCAAAACAAGGAGCCTATTCAAGTCTGCATTCTTTCTGTCTGTTTCATGCCCCAGCTGAGAGAAAACACTTTAGAGTTCACAGCTGTTGGTCAAGCTGGTTTTCTCCCAGATCATTTCCCTCTTTGCTGAATATTCCCACAGCAACACAGCAGATGTTTCCATCCGGCAAAAGAGGAAAAGTTTTGGTGATAAGTCACTGCGGACCCAGCTCCAGCCCAGTTTCAAGTTTTCATCAAGGAATCTGCTCTTGTTTTTGACCACTAGAGTTGCTGTAGAGTAATACGTTTGACAAGTGGTAGGTTTTTTTTCTTAAGTGTTTTACCAGCAAAAGGTTTGCGCAATATCTCTTAAGAGTCATGCCAATAACCCTGATTTAGGGGAAAACCGATGACTGTAGTTGAAGATGGATGACGTGTCTCCACTTCCTGCCCCTGTTCAAAAATGAAGCCAAAATATCCTAAATACGAGCCTGGCCACCCCGCACTGGTGACGTCATTAGGAGCCAGAGTCTGCGCAGTAGTGATCAGGGAGTGGAGCCGTGGTATCGAGGCTCCATTTACCTGGTTGACCCAATTGCAAGTCAATCATGTCACAGCTGTCAGTCGTGACGTTACACTCCCATTACCATTCCCAACTAATTATGCACTGTCGGCAGGGTTTTGGCTTCCCTTTTAGGCAGCTGTCATGTTGTCCATCTTTATATACAGTCATTGGTACATACAGTGAAAGCTAAACTAATTATATACGATAATCTCACATATAACATCCAACAGTTTCACATAGCCTATAATTGGAAATACAGTGCAAAAAGTAACAATTCACCAAGATATGAGAAGAAGAGCAATGCAAGGTTTTAAAACAGAGCAAGGTAGTGCTTGAGCATAACATGCTGTTTTGGCCCTGAGGATACCAGCACCTCGGACCCCAGTGCTGTCTACTGGAAATTTAATTTTGGAGATTTAATTCTGACTGGATTATGTTCTATATTAACTTAATGAGGTCTTAATTTATGCATTTGGCAAATATGTTGATAATGATTTATCAGGAAAATGTTCACAGACAACATATTTGTTTTCTGCCAAAATATCTGATCTGATCTTGCAGTGCAATATCCATTTCTAATGAGTGTGACATTAAACTTTTTTAAGGTTATAGACTCTCACAGCACTTGGTTAAGGTTGGGGAAAGATTGTGGTCTGGTTTAATAATAAATAATCAGAGTTTAGTTGTATGTAAATGTAATGTCCAAGAAAGTCTTGCAGACCCATGACTTTGACTGTAATAGCAGTTGAGGTTGAAGTTGTTTGAACACAACACTGCTAACAGCATCTCTGTTAGGTTTTTAGTGATTTAATGATGAGATGTTTAGAATCCATACATTGCTTCTGATGCTTGCACATTCGCAGTTTGTACTCCCAGTTGAAAAAACAGAATGGTGCCTCGGAAATGAAATGCTACACTGAGGTCAGACCAATAAGAAGAAAGAAAAGAAAAAACATGAACATGGGATTGAGAGTATTTGGGAAGTGGGCAAACTTCATGCTTGGCATAATGAATTATGTTTATGTGTCAGTGCAGAAATGAAGGGAAACACACAACTTACTTTTAGTTAGGTGCCGGTTCACAGGAGGACATTAGATGGAGGAGAGCTGCACAAATTACACAGATGCAATATTTTAACCTGAGTGACACAGGGCAGGTGATTCAAATCACTGAGCACACAGAGCAATGAACATGAACATAGATCTAGGGTCCATAGAGAGGTCATGGCCAAGAGAGGATTACAGGATCAACATTCAAGGAACCAACAAATACAATAGAAAATCATTGTGGGAAGACTGAGGGTATCACAGGGCAGAGTAGCTATTTGGACAGAATTTATAGTAGCTACACATAAAAGACTAGAATGGTAGTAGGGCGCATACCTCTACCAAGGCCAAACAATCTTATACATGTCTGTGAGATCCAGATTTTTTTCTGGATCTGCACCAAATTTTACAACACCATACATCTATCTGATTTTTTACATGAAGATCCATACATTATTTCCTAAGAAATTGATGATATTCTTGAAAAATGCCCTGTCTTGCAATGTTTGGGTAAGTGATAAAACATTCTGTCCCTTCAACCAAATTGGCACCAACATTTAATGAGTTCATCAATGGACCATCCCCCATCACTCCACCAAGGTTGGTGAAAATCAATTAAGTACTTTTTGTGTAATCCTGCTGACAAAGAAAGAAAGAAAGAAAGAAAGAAAGAAAGAAAGAAAGAAAGAAAGAAAGGAACAAACAAACAAACAAACAAACAAACACGAGTAAAAACATAACCTCCTTGGCGGAGGTAATAAGTCTACAAGAATTGCATCCTTGTTGTCTTAAATGCTGAATTTAATCACAGTGTCACAGAAATGCTATCTGAGTTTAGTCAAAGGGGGGGTCCTCAAACACACAGATTAGCTGAGCTGTGTAAAGTAAACTAAATTTTTTTCTTTCTAACAAAGAATCCCTACTTGTGGAATAATTTCCTGTCAGGATTAATTATTTATTGGATTACTTCTCAATGTGGTCATCACATTTACATATCTATGGACAAATCTTTTCTCTTTCTTAAAATTATTTCTTAATTAAACCTTGAATATTGTATGTGTGATTCTCCATTTCTGTATTCTTCTGTGTCCAAATGTTTTATTCTTTCTACTCTCTGTGTTTACTGGTTTCTAGAATTTGGATACATTGATATTGAAGATCTTCCTCTCTACGAACTCTATTTCTATGTTCAAGTTGATTGCCCTGTGAGCTCTCTGATTTGATTCACCTGCCTTATACTCTATATAGGTCACCCAGATGCTTTGTGGGACTTTTTTTTTTTTTTCTCCCCCGCCTTTAAGAACACAGAAGTAGTGAAGTCTTGCTTCACAGAACTACTATGATGCTTTATGTGATCACTATTTTGCTCAAGTAAACAACCTGAACACAAATGTGGATGAGTTACCCCTGGAGACACCAGGGGTAAGCAAAACACCATAACTAGGCCTTTTTTTTTTGTTGCCATTCACCGGTTAGAATATGGTGATGAAATAACCTAAATTTCTCTATGCAAAAAATGCAGAGCTAAGGCGAGGAAACAAGGCAAATCATTGAAACAAATATAACAAAAGGTTGCTCCCTGACCACTCAAAAACACAGATACCTGCTGGCAAAACAAAACCTGTCTACTCTACACTTGCTTAAAAATCAAATACAAAGGAGACAACCATCTACCTAATACCCTACCCTATCCCACCCAACACTTTAACCCCTATAACTTCACATTTTCTCCATGTGAAGTTTAACTGAATGTGGGACAGAACATAATCAAAAAATCACAAGTTAACAATTCACAATATGTCACTAATCTAAGTCAACAGCATGTGTTAAAATGAAATTCATTAACTCTGGTCTGGTCCATGCTCATAAAATATTTTGAATAACATGCAACTGTGATAATGAAAGACATCTGGATTTGCATCACTAGGGATTTATTAAATATATACTGGCAAATTTTTGGCCTTTCGTTTCCAAGTTCTCATGTACCTTGCAATTATTAATTATTACTTTTTGTAGCTTTTTCTTTCTTTTTTTTTTTTTTTTTTTTTTGCAAACACGCCAATCGTTTGTGGCTATAAAAACATGAAAACAGATTTCTGCTGTACACATTAATAAAATCAGTGGGTAGCGCATGCCTGTTCACCTGCAACCCGTCACTTAGATGACAAATTCATTTTAGTCCTAACATGGTGAGAAAATTGAAGTTACAATTCGGCACCACTTGCTCCAAGGGAGACACTGGTTCAGACTGTTATGCCATTAAGCTACTGTACCAACAGATGCACACAGTGTGCTTGTATGCCCCCGCAGATTCAATGATGCTGTTTGTGCTGCGTAAGGGAAGGGAGCAGGCTGAGGAAACGGAGACGAACACCCCCCCCCCCCAATTGACCTCTTTCTGGTTCTCGTCCATGTTCCTCCTCTCTTAGACATCCCCTGTCCCACCACAGTCTTCTTACACTGGATAGGTAGTGATTGTTGTTTTCCCTTTTGTTTTTTGGCATGTGTATGTTTTCTTTTTTGGGATGATAACATCCACTTTCTGTCTGACTTATCCAGTGTCACACAATCACTGTGCTCCTTCAGTCTGGCTCTCCACCCCTCAAGCAAACACACGCACGCACGCACACACACACACACACACACACACACACACACACACACACACACACACACACACACACAAGCAGGCACTCTCTGCACCCCTACCTTTCTCTAAGCACACTCCATCTCCTCTTACTGGCTGCCCCTCGTTGGAACGTAAATAAATCCTGTGGTTGGGGTGGAACACTGAGTGCCCTCATATGCCTCTGGAGTTGCTTTGCCTGAAAGAGGCCTTGTATTTGCCTCCTGTAAGATGGCTCCACTCAGCCATACACTGGCCTTGCACAGATAGGCTGCTCTGTGGAACACCCAGAAATCACATCTTAAAAAAAAAAAAAGTCTCAAAACTGAAATCATACACTTGGTCTTATTTGCTAAAACAAACTGCTAACTACCCGCAGTGACAATTTCAGGATATAACGTTCATTAAAGGCTAGGATATGACAGCATAGTGGCTTACTGTGAATTGCAGCATTTATTTCCTGTGTGTCCAGCAGAGGGCAGTAGACCCCACAGGATCATCAAGAGTGTTGGGTGTGCTTTTATAAGTGTGTACATTGTGTCTGTATGTATGTGCACACAGACATGTGGAAATGCATATATGTATGTTCTTTATGGGCATATGTGCATTTGCATGTGTGGGGGGTGTGTGTGTGTGTGTGTGTGTGGGGGGGGGGGCTGTCTCAGGTTCTTGCTCATATGCGCAGCAGTAATTGCTGTGTGGTTTTTTTTATCTTCCTCATTACAGGAAGTTTTCCTGCAGCTCAAGACAAAACAGAAGATGACTCCTGCTTATGCCTGTTCCTCCTCCATCCATTGTTTGGCTCTCTGTTCCCTTCAATGCGTCCCTGGAGCTCAATGGGACGGAAGTGTGAAAGATGTCCACATCAAAGAGGGTGCAGGCCAGCACTAATCCGCAAATAATGACAGGCAGGCAGGGCTGAACTTAACACACATGTCCCCTTTCTTGCTAATCTTGGACGGTATAGAGCAATCTCTCATGAGGATTGTCGTACAACATAACACCTGCACTACGGATAAAGATGAGTTAGAATTGTCATGGTCGTCTCTAAAGAGAGAAATGAGCAAAAGAGACTCTAAAGACATCTTAATGTTGAACATCTTATGATTCATTATGATGAAGAGGAGTGTAAAGGGGGAGCGTGTAGAGCACAAGTATATATATTTTTTTTGTTGTTTTTTTTTTTTTACCAGAGAGTACCTTAATAGATCTTTTTCTTTCTGTTGATTGACTGACTCGACGTGGACACCCTCGAGACTAGCTGTTTTTCAAAAGCAGCGCAAAAATGTGAAAATTATGTGACAAAAGTCTTTATGGGATGCTAGCTGGAATCAAGAGACACACACACACACACACACACGCGCATCTACATTTGTTGGTCTTTCCATAGTTGTGAGGAAAGCTAGTGACATAATACATTACCATAACCTAAACCTAATTCTAACTAAGGACCAGCCAAAATGTCCTCACAATAAGGTTTTGAATGAGACACACACACACACACACACACACACACACACACACACACACACACACACACACACACACACACACACACACACACTCTCCTCTTTTTTAACTGTCAGATGGGCAGCCCTTGAGGGGAAATTCTTCCAGACTCACCTGTACCATTGTTTCCTCTGCTCTTCCTGTGTGAGGAGCCTGTGTTGTTTGAATACAATGGGGTCAGGCAAATCACAGCACCTGTCAGACAGACACTCCATCATTGTGACAGCGGGGACTGACAACAAACGGCACAAATGCTCACTACCGACTGACCCCATTTTTCGTGTACTCGCCACTTTTATGATGGTGCCATTGCACAGCAAAATGAGAATGGACCTTGATTTGCCGAGTAAGTGTCCTGGATATGTTACATTTTGTTCTTGTATCCTTTATACTATTTCAGCTGAAACTGACAATGCTGTCGATTTTCATTGTGCCATTTAGCACGACTTTGTGGCACTGTCTGATGCAGATTGAGAGATACACCTCATGTCATCTACAAAACCAGGGTTTCAAAGACAATCCTAAAAGGATCAAGATGAAAAAATAAAACTTCTGTGTGAGATCAATAAAAAGATCTGTTATTCATGTTGAAATCAAGTGCATACTGCAGAGTAAAAAATAAATCGGGTTTAAATATTCATTCACATTTGTATACATAAGTGGCAATAGAAATAATGTAAGTTGATTAATTGAAATGACATTAAAATTTCTTTAGAATTTTTACTTAGCATAAGTTGTTGCATATATACTTCTTTACAATATTTGAATGCTCTCCCTTTTTGTCGAAGAGAGTCACCACTGTAAACCAACGTACAAAACGGCAAACAACATGTAACTGATATTGCAAAACTGATAGCAGACTCAGCAGCAGCATCCTCAACAGATATCGATATCATATGATATTGTGCCATCCATTAAGTAATTCTAAGCCTTTCTATTCACTCCTTAATCTGCCAGGGAACTTCAGAGGCAGCCAGGTTATGTTAGACTGACATGAAACAAAAGGTAACGGTGTGCAGCTGAATATCTTCCAGACGCCAAGCCCCATAGGAAAGGTCTATCTGTAGTGCCAGAGTTGGGGATTAAAACTCACTCTGGGAATGTCAGCTTTGTCAGACAATACAATCCCATCACTGCTGCTACCACCGTCTTCGTTAAAATGTGATCATGCTTCCTCCAAAATGGTGGCTATTATCCAACTACAAGAGCATTATGTTCACACAGTTAAAGAAATTATTTCATGTTCCAAAGATTAGCAATCAGATTTTATTAAGGTACCCGTGGTATTTATGTTGTTCCATTAGTCCCAAACTTCAACTGGCACTGTAGTCGAATACAAGAAAATACCAATAGCATGACGTCACTCTTTCCTCTTATGATGCCAGTGCTCTTCAGTACACCTCTGTCCTGAGTGATGGGTGTACCCCATCAAGGTCAGCCCCGAGAGGACTCTATAGACATCGATGTTACCTTATCCTGTGTCGTCTCCTCTGCACCCCTCTGTCGGTCAATCTGCTGGACCAACCTTCTCAAGTTGCATGAGCTATGATTAGCAATTTCTGCCCTTATGTATCCTCCCCTGCATTATTCATGCCCCTAGTTCTTTTTGACTGTCCCCTGGAGAGAACACAAGGGGGGAGTCCCGTCCTACTCCAACAAAACCCAGAGGGCTTGTCTTGAGGTGGGAGTGAGAAAATAATGCTGCATTTTTAATTATCCAAACATTGGATGATTTATAATTGATGAGGGGATGATCGTAGGTACAGCTTTGCCCCTCTCCCCTCAAGGAAATGAAATGGTGTGGAAAGTGTCGGGTCATTAGGCCGTTAGGGATCCAGTCCTCTCTTGATCCAGAGACTAAGTATGACAAAGCCGCGGAGAGGAGATCCCATACACTGACCAAAGCGGAGCAAGCGTTTTCCCTTCCCTCAGTTTAGTCTGCTATTGTCCGGCTGTGTTATTATGCTGAGAGAGGGTGAGGTTTGTCATTGGAGAAGCCTGCTCTGGTTCACTGTGGGATGGGTTAACATGACAATTTATTTTGAAAAATAAGAGGGTGCTTGAGGAGAAATTCCCTGTCTGGAGGACATTCAATGAGTTTTGTCCTTGGTTAGTTATCACCATTTAAAGGCGACTTTAATTAATATTATTTGAGCGACAAACTGCAAATAAAAGCTGACAAAGGGATCTGAAATAATTCCTGTCTTTGAGGGCACAGGGGTATGGGGAAGCAGTTTAGAAGTGGTCATGTTTTCCTCCAAGTAATTCTTAATCGCCGTGTTTTCATCTCCAGGCAGGACAGTAATGACCAATTCTGAGTGACTGACCATGGGAATGGGCACAGCTTAAATCCCCTTCATCCCAGTCCCTGTGTGTGCTTAAGTCTGACTCCCAAACTACACACACACACACACACACACACACACACACACACACACACACACACACACACACACACACACACACACACACTCAGGGTTACAGAGTTGAGTCTGCTTCATGGTGTAGCCGCCCTTTGATTCACCGCTCAATGAAACTTGTGACTGTTTTAATTAAGGGGAAAAATACACTGACAGTGTAGCACACGGAAATCCGCCGCCACGCACATAAAGGGTGCTAATGCTTTTCTTCCTGTCGACGCAAGGCTGGCCCCCTTTTGTCAGACTGACCATTCACTTCTCATTCATTTTCTTTTCCTCTCTTTCTTCTGTTCTTAAGTATGGCATCGCATGAGGTCTGCAGCTAATGACGGGAAAGACAAATCCAGGGCCCAGCCAGGTGAAGGAGAGCTTCATGTGACTGGTTGGGATTGACATTTTGTAAAAACACACACACATTTCTCACTTTGTTTTCTGTTCTGTTTGTGACAGTAGTGCCACGGGGGATCTCTTATGGCTGCCAAAGGAGCAACAGGGAATATTTCACCCTCTTCTGTTGTTTGGTGTGCCTTAGGGCAAGCAGAAGTTCATCTCCGCTATCCTACAAGAAATGAACAATAACTAATTCCCTTCTTTCATACCATCTTCCACTCATCAGTGTAGATATTTTAAGGTTCACTTTGTGTACTATTTAAGCTTTTCCCTCTTTGGACAATAGCTCTGAGTTAAGTAATGGAGAAGAATTGTACTCTCTGGTCATCAACCAGCATCCAAAACAGCTGACAGCTGTCTGTGGGTTCCCATGTTAGTCACAGAGGTACAGTTCTCTGTCATTGTGGTATTTTGACAGATGTTTCACAGAGGTTTGTGTATACTGGTGTGTGACAAGTCCTCTCTTCCTCTGGGGATCAATGTCTGTCCTGTTCTCTTGCAGATCTGATGTTTATCTGCTGGTGATCAATCACGCCGCTGACAGCATGAGGGTTAGTGTTACCGTCCGTACTGCCTCTGAGTGGGCGTCTGTAGATTAAACACAAAGGACAGGTAGCAACTAACAAGGGCTGAAATATATATTATAATAAAATATATATTTATATATATATATATATATATATATATATATATATATATATATATATATATATAGTACAGCATGTCTTAAAATATTGCACTGGATATATGTATGGATGTGGCTTATACACAAACTTGAGACCATCTTATATCTGAAAACAAAAATCAGCTTTATCGTCCCATTCGACTGAATAGTGAGTATATTTTTTTAGAGGCCTGTATAAACTAATCTACTGTAAATAAATGGATACATCAAAGTTCAGGTTTGAAGCCCCTTTGCAATAAAAATAATACATTTAAATACTTAAATGCATGCAAAAGTTCAGAAAAGATGAGACTTCTCTTGCCATAAAGCTTCAGTGTTTTCATAACAGATTGGATTCTACCACAGCTGGTTGCTTGAAAAAGAGAAAAGCCATTTAATACTGTACAGGCTAAGTTTCTAGTCTTCCCAGCCCAAAATAAAGCCCCCGCACAGTAAACGGCCAGTTAAAATAAATGATTGATGATGACTCCCTACTCGCAGCAAATGGGCCCAGGTCTGGATTTTGGTTGTTAATGCCGGTGTCAGTAATCCTCCCTCTGCTTCTTCAAGTGATGTTTTTAGCCCGAGGAAATGCTTGACCAGATTCCTCCCTTACCGCGTAGAAACAGTGTAATCTCTCAATCCTTGACACAGCAAATAAACACTGCACAGAAAGAGAGCCCGGCAACTTTATCTCTTACTTCCTTCCACATTGTCTTGTTGACAAGTTTTCAGGGGGAACCTCTCTGAGGAGAGAAAAGAGGAGACATATTTCTTGGGTAACAAACCCAAAGGGGCTGTGGCTGGGGACTGAAGGTTAAGTGCATGTACTAATACTCACAAAAAGGAACTTAACACCTCAGGATATAATGACATTGCAAACACTTCCTCTTAGCCTTCCATTTGGTCACCATCTCTTCCTTTTTACAAGTGGAAAACTGCCATGCTATCCTGTTACACAAGATGGGAAGACAAATGGGAAGATAAAAGATTCTGAAATAAAATATAAATATGTTGTTTGATAACTTATTTTGTGGTAATTTTGTACATTTTAACTTCTTGACTTACTTTTACTTTTACTTTGTTAATATGAGAATTATTAGTCAAATTTAAAGCCAACTATCTTAGAGTGAAAGGTAATCCATCCTGAGGAGAAGCTTATTTTGGGCTTCTTTTGTATCCCTGATGTCACTCATATTGCTGTAGCCACAGCACCTAATTGGAGGTTAATGTCTTTTTAACCTTTCTCATAAATTATTCCTTGAGATACCTGAACTCCCACTCCTCCAGTTGCCCACCCCTCATTGTAATTGGACAAGACACCCCCCCCCCCCCCCCCCCCGGAGATAACCGTACCATGGCTTCAAACTTCGAGCTGTAGATGTTTGCTGTGAGACTGTGTCTCATTTGGCTGCATGTTGTGTCAGCAGACAAAAGAAACTCCTTGTGCTTCCTTGTGAAAATCTCATGTCCACTTTAAAGAAGCTTAAATGAATGACACAATTCAAATAAAGATCTTATTGTGTGTGTGATGTCATTCCCCACAGCACCTCCTAGAACACCTTCTGTAACTTGGTGTTCGGCCTTTTCCTGAAAACCAGTTCAACAGAAGCCATTTGGGTATAAGGCCTTCAAAGAGCATCAAATCAGCGTTGCAGGGCCTTTGGGACGAAAATTCTTTACTGGTTGCTGCTCCAGGTGACCCAGCACCTCAGAGAACCCCCCCCCCCCTCAATCATATGCAGATATGATTAAATCTTATAAATGGCACCACTTGATCATCCACTCGGCCTCCTGAAAACCCAAAAGACTTTCATTCCTTACGCCAAAAATCTTGTCTGTTCCAGCTGTGACCTCTGCCTGTCATTGTCCCGTGCAGCTTCTAAACACCCTAGTTTCAAAAGCAACATCTACTTCCAAATGGATCCTAAATATTTCCCTTTTTTAATAAACATTCTTCTCATTTCAAATGTGGCACCATACTGTCTCTTATTTTTTGAATCATTTGTAAATTGTCATTGCATTTGTACATTCTCAGGTAATTTACAGAAGTTTTTAGAAAACAAATTTTCAAACTTGATAATGAAACTCTTGAATGAAAATCTTGACAATAACAGGAAAGATGTTAGATTTACAAAATATTTCATGTAAATTACGATTTAAAGTTAAAGGTTATCATTTTACAATAAGCTGAAATTGTATTTTAGGCCATTGACATTTAATTTCAAGGTTAAACATGAAAATGATTCAAATTACTGTAATAAATATATATATATATATATTTTTAAATGACGAAGGAGGTGACAGAATCTTTCTGATGCCTAGGGAGCGGTATTGGTTGAATGTAGATAAAACTGCAATATACTGCATATTAACCCTTGAAGTTGCAGGTATAATGCTTAACTATCCCTTCAAGAGGCTGAAAAAAAAAGTTAATCAGCTCAAATATAACTTGAATGGTGAAAATCGAGGTGTGGACCAAGCCTGA
Organism: Seriola aureovittata; assembly: GCF_021018895.1. Taxonomy (NCBI): domain Eukaryota; kingdom Metazoa; phylum Chordata; class Actinopteri; order Carangiformes; family Carangidae; genus Seriola; species Seriola aureovittata. The sequence goes on from NC_079377.1 coordinate 14,107,159, forward strand.
GGAGATTTCCTTTGCTTTTTTTTAATGTACAACCTGAAAACAAGATTTGTTTATTGCTGCTGCTGAGCAAACGGATTGGAGTTCAACAGACAAAGCATAAAGCAGGTTTGATAGAGACACAACACATCCTGAGGCCCAGGATCAGCAGCACTAATGGGATTAGACCTGCTGCACCCACACAAGCGCACACACACACACACTCACACACACACACCAAACACCAGGCTGTGAGCTGGCAGAAAAGCTCAAACAACTTTCACTCCAAGTCAAAATAATCCATCATTATAACAAATGAAAATTAATGAATGTTTCAATTTTACTTGTAAACACACACAACATAAAGTCTTGCCTCCATCGCTGAGGGGGCTTTTCATATTGTCCTTTTTTCTTCCACCCCTAAGGGGCAGCAGAGGCCTGCATTTACCAGAGGCATGTTTGAGCAATGACTGTCAAGTGGGACCCTCCTGCCTCCACGAGTAAGACTACAGGACAGAGAGACAAAGGACCAAAGTTCAACAGTCGCTTCAACTAAAAATCATCAAATGTCTGTATTACCTGATGTTGGAGGGCCATGCTTTTTCTCTTTATTTATATGCTGTGTTATATTTTGTCTTTTTTGTTGATGAGTGAAGTACTTTTACAGGAAAATGCTCTTTCTCGCTGTCATACACAACTACACACACAGACACACACACACACACACACACACACACACACACACACACACACACACACTTCGTTTGTAGAGCTTGTTTTCCGTCTTTCAGCGAACAGGTTGATATGGTGAGACAGAGCTGCTGGGTGGGCTCCTCTGCAGGAGCGCAGGGTCCTCGGTTCAAGGCTATCAAGTGAAGTGTTCTTTCAAAAAAGAGAGAGAGGGAGAGAGAGAGAAAGAGAGGGAGAGAAAAAATTAAATGAGCCAAAAGTTTGGTGATAAGCGAAAAACGAGGGCCGGGGCAGTTCTCTGGGTCGGGCTGTGGGATGCGACAAAGATTAATAAAGAGAGCAGGTCTGCGAAGGGAGAGGGTGACGGTGAGGTTAGCTGGAGGGCCAGACAGCGCTAGATGAAAGTGGGAACTCTCTCCCACAGCTGTCAGCAGTTTTTAATGTGAACTTTGCTATTGATTGGCAGAGCCGGCCAGGTTCTACCACCAAACTTTTCTAGTTTGGCGACCTCTAGTTTCTGGAGTGCTGGACGGATTATGTGGTGTGAGGAGTCCAGTATCAGGTTTGTCATCTTGAGAATGTACATATACTGAAACTGTAGTTATATCCTCAATCAAAATGTATTGTTTCATCATGTTTTATTTTTGTTGATTGAGCCATGTGTTGCTTTTTATTCCTGGAGGAAAGAACTGTGTCATTTCTGTAGCCATGAAATGGGAGTTTACTGTAAAATAAGATTTCTAGGCTCCAAAGAGCAAGCCTGAGAGTGTTCACCTAACCAATTTCAGTCCATTTAAAGTGTGTGAAATCAGCATCTATATTTATCTCAGATACGTACAAGTCAGGTTCCATGTAGAATACAGGAATCTTTAGCCTTTACACTGCACTGTAATTGAATCAAGCCATGATCTTTCATCCCTGTAGTTATTTTAAGACATGAATGACACAACAGAAATTGAAATTCACCCCTCCCCCTTTCCCCATTTCAACAAAAGGTCAGAAATTCAATCACCACTGCTGCTATTGCTATAATAATATGTATGGGAAACAGCCACAGTTACTGACCGCCAAATTCTTTGGCTGCCTGTGGTCATTTTGTCTTGCCTAAGAACAGAGGCGTCTCTCACTGGAGTTATCCATTAATCCCAGTGGGCTGAGAGTACGAGCGTACAACACCAACCGATTCTTTGATTCTTAACTGTCTCTAATGGTGTTTTCTTTCATTTAAATTCCCTTGTCAACAGTGAATGTGTAGTATACTGAGACTTTATTCCTATTCAGACATTTACATTTATTTTGACTATACCTTTTATTTTCTGGTTATTACGAAATTCATAGAAATATAACCTTTGAAATATATGAAGTCTTGATTTTATAAATTCTTGAATTTATTATCAGAGTGAAAATGCCAGTATTTGGCTTTAATTCAAGTATTATCTGCAGTATTTCCGCAAAATTAGTCTGTTTTTATTGTACGTTGTACAATGCATGTTCTAGATATATATGGCAGGGAACGTTTTGTGTCTTGACCAGTATATGTATCTGTTTAGAGACAACAATCGCAATTCCTCATTTTGTCTTAGGCAGGAGGATGTTGCAAGATACATAGATACATAAGAACACACAGATGAACAGAGTCTAATCTTGTGCACTGACACAATTTTAATTTGTTTAGCTCAGCATTATGTTTTGATGTTGCTAACCCTATCAGCAACATAGTGTCATGCTAAAGAATTTTGACAATGGTAAGAGCCAGTAAATACAAAAAAATTTCGGAGAAGTGTGAGATAAGAAAGCAAAGGAGTGGGCATAATGTTACCAGCATGACACACAGTACAAAAGAGTGGGAGAGGAGATGTGGATTGGGAGAACAAAGTGAGGGAGGTAAATGGAGGAAGTGGAGTTCAGTTGAAATAAGCAGCCTCATTAATGCACTGTCACAGCTTTCATTAGCCTCCAAGAGCAACCAGCCCCATATAAATCACAAAGAAAGAGATGTAAAAAGAAATTACAGCAAACTAAACCAAAAGACAATCAACAGATCAGGAGCGCTGAAAACTAAACCCCTGGATTTTATGTGGCTGTAGTTTTACTACACAAGTGGCAGTGAATTAGCCTGTATCTTAAACGCAGTCTGAGTGTATCTGTGGAGAACTTACAGAGCAGCTTGTGACAGATAACATCCTCCTCACCATCTCCACATGTGCAGTTCACTCATAGGAAACAATAATATGCAAAAAATGTGTTGTCTGTTTCTACTTTTACAGAGTTACCCCCTCATGAATTGTACAAAAATAATAGGAAAAATATTCTGAAAATAGAGATTAGTGATAGAAAATGGTAAAAAGAAACACCTCGAGGATATATCTCATCAAATGTCCCTGGTTGCTTTGTTAATATTTCTTCAATTTTGTCCTTGTTTTGTACAGAAACAGTGTTTTTGCAAATATGGACCGTTTTCCTGTTGTGAAGAAAAGACAAATGTTTCCTATTGTGATATTTTTTTGCCAGTGTGCTTGCTTTTTCTTGCAGCAGGCATTTTTAAACCCTTGCATCTATTACCTTTCACCGGGTAAATACCTAATGCTGGAAACATTTGTCAATGTATGCAGCTGGCTGAACAGAATAGATTATTAGGAAGTGAGGGGAAAAACACACTGCCTCTCCAAACAGCACAAGGCTTGCCTTACAAAGTGTGTTTCTCCACCTCAAACATAAAGGAGCTGCGAAAATGCAGTGGCAGCACTGGCCATATAAATTGTCATCCATATTCACTAACAAGAACATTAAACATTCAATAATGTAAATACATTTAGACCTGTATTGTAATAGTCGAGTCAAATTAATTATTTACAGGTTTGAAAGATCATAAAAAAACACAAAGTAATTACACAACACAATAAACAAGAAAGAACACATCTGGAATTGTAGCTATTGGACCAGAGGTTGTGTTTGTGTGTTCATGTGTGTGTGTGAATGCAAAATGTGCAAAGTTGTTGTGTAAGGAATTTATGCAGTTTGCATTGTGGTGTTTACATCAAGCCTCATTAGAGATTTATCGCTGACGCACTGCGGCCCATTCAGTCAGAAATGCTGGGGTGAACACAGTGGAAAGGCATAAGTGTGGAAACACTTATTGTAAATTACTGAAAAAGAATACAAAAATACAAAGGAATGGAAATGGTTTCATAATCTGGAAGGTTACAGATTGTGGTACAATATGCAGAGACCATTTTCGTGGGCCACATGAAATGAGTCACCATTATTTATGATTTTACAGAAATGTGAGAAGTAAATTGTTAATGAAACTGCAGTCAAATTTGAGAATTTAAAGAAGCCTGTTATTAATATTCAGAACAACAGCAGTGAAATACTAAGTTAATTCCATCTAAATTCAAAGAAACAGCAGGAGCAACACATGATGCAGTGATTTTCTTCGCTGGGTGACACACATGAAATCATCTAAAATATTCACAATGGATCAGCCACTGGCAATAGTCGTCTATAGTAGGCTACACGCAGCTAAAATGATCTTGGCAGTAGTAAAGAAAAACTAAAAACATCAATAGTTTACTGGCCTGCTGTTGGGTCCTGTGGCCAGTGTTGTGCAAACAGCAGAAAGTTGCGGCGTGTGAAGGGTAATGGGACATCCAACGCCAGGGGACAGCAGGCGGCAGAGTCACACACCGCTGCCGAAAGAAAGATGAAGTAATCTCAGGAAACAAGTAGACACACTCCACTTCGAATTTCGCCCCAAACAAGATTAAAGTGACATTATTCTATGAGAGTGTGGCAAGAGTATTAATCTTACACATAGAGGCAGAGGCTAGACAAACACAGGCTGGCTGCAAGAGTATGGGAGCACATTCTTTATTTTGTCAGTATATGCTGGGGTTCGGAAGTAGCCGAGAGAGCACCATCATCTCATTTTGCAATGCACTTAGAGGGCCATTACCTCCCCTTTTAACTAGTTTGATAACATCTCTTGTCTGTAAATGTTATGTAATGGAACAATTATGTCTTTTGATCTGGATTTTACTAAATGTTACGTATTAAATTCTAGTCCAGTTGACAGGGGACAGTTTTTTTGGTTGTTTTTTTTTTTTTTGCTTATACTGAGCTGCCAATCCATGTGTCTGAACTGAAGGTTGTTTGTATGCTGCTGATATTATTTTTCCTTCTTTATTTGTTAGTTTATTTAACAAGGGCAATACAGAACCATTGTTGCATATAGGGAGCGGTAATGCAAAGCTAATTAGCATGAAACTGATTCAGGATAAAACCAACATAACAAGTAAAACAAACTGTTTGCATGTGTATATGTATTGTACATGACTGTATGCACCGACACAGAGTGTGCAAGTGCGTGTGAGCACATGTAGGTGCACATTTACTGTGTGTATAAAATGGGTCCATTTTAAAACTCCTTCAATGTTCACCTCTTTGTTTAGCCATTGTTTAGCTTGTGCATTCACAACTTTAAACGTGTGCGCGTGTGTTTGCACCCATATCGCTGCATGCTGAACATGTACGGTAGCTATGTGTACAAGTAAGTTTGGCCCCGAGAACCAAAGAATCCCCACCCATGCCATTTAGGAATTCATCAGTTCCAAATCTACTAAATGAGCGTTACATTGAGGTTTTGTTTAGAACCTGTTGCATAAATAAGCCAGTCCCTAAAACCCCACAGAGAAAGACAGAGCTTTAATGAGTGGGGTTTAAGCCCCTCCACCCATGTACTCCTCCACCCTCAGCTTGGTCTCCTAATGAGCCATCATCATGCAAAACTGCCAGCTTGATACGCATTAATTGGATTTTCACTTTTTCACCAATTAATTGACCAGCATTGTCATGTTGGCCAGCCTCCGAGGGCTTCTAAGAAAATGGGGAAGCTTCCCCTTTTTACTCTCACTGACTCTAATAGCCACTGACTGGAGAGGGGAAGCATTTTTCCTTTCTTTTCTTCTTTACTACCGAGATCAGCTATCTCATTATAGGCTTATGACATTTGCTGGAGCCAATCCCTTTTGTTGAGAGAAAACAGTTTGTGTGCTGCTCAGTTGAAGCCTTTACAGTTTGTTAACCTGCCTCTGCCAGTGCCAGGGCCCCCGGGGGGAAAGCCTGATGTGCAGTGAGTGACTCAGATTCCTTGCACCCTAGAGGACAGACCACAGGGTGAGGGAGAGCAATCCCACGCCGCCTTGTTCAACAAGCACCAAAACAAGGAATGAATGCAGCCATGGCATTTCACTACAGTTATTTGATATGTTGACACATCAGTGGTGTTTCGAATTCTGCCAGGGGGATTTTTGTTCACATGAATCCTTGCAGTTCAAATCCACTTGGGAAAGGTGCAGTAGAACAAATATTTTAGTTATCACGTTGGATTTAATTTGAAAAAAGGAAAAAAAAGAGCAAAGACAAACGTGACCTTTAGTTAATCATTTGTGGGGCAGATTCCAGTTATGTTTTTGAGTTTGTGTCATGAGTTTAGTTGTTTAAATATTAACACTGTCTTAATGCTGTTTACAGTCCCATGGTGATGACAAGGATGGTAACAAGGAAAAGCATATTCATACTGTCTAAATACAACAGGCATGAAAATAATGTAATTGCATATAATTGAAGTTTATTACATAAAATTTCCCTATTTAATTTTGATGATCTTGTTGAGTTTTGTCTTATATTTTGATCCATTTCCCCATAACACTGATTTACCAATATAACTAGAACAAGACCTGAACAAGACCAGACCTGCTTGACCCAGAGAGGTTAAACTCAACAGTAAAGACTGGACCTGGTTATTAATTGGATCAAAGTGTTGCAATGAAGAGGACATCCTCAGGCAGACCATAGTCTGACCACACTATAGCTCATTATGCCTGCATGGCTTTGCTCCACTGGCTGGTGAGCAGCTTCAGGTCAGGATGGTGTGAACCATTGATTGGTGTATTTTGTTGATGCATTGCTTATTTATGTAAACATCAGTTATGCTGTAATTGCATTTGCAAACACTGCATGCTTAATTTGTCACAAAAGGAGAAAGATCCTCCATCATAAGAAAAACAAAACAGTGAAATAAACACAATTTTGATAGAGTGGGCTTTACCATAAAACAATACAACAAACAATTCTGTCAAATGAATCAAATCACATGCAGCCACATAGAGTAAAAAGTGGAAATAATTCACTTGTTATTTTGAAAGTAATAAATAGAGTATTACTGTGTTTGAAATACGGGATGGGTGACTTTTTGCATCAGTGGCTTTCAGAGAACAGTGAGTGTTATTGATCCTTCACTTCATTTTGACAATTATTTAATGTAATAGTTGTCTAAATGGACACAATTTGATGTTTGAGCCGTTCATTCAACCTGAAGTGTATAAAAACAATAGCTACAACATCTCTCTGGGTTCAATGAAAAGACACTCTGTCAGCTACTGTTTTTAAAGGTAATGTTGTTTCCAAAAACTGAAAAACCATTCCCCTTAATCAATATCATTCCAGTCAGGGAAGGTTGAAGGTTAGAGGTCAAACCTGGATGAAACCTGTGATTGGATAATCAAGGGCAATAGCCTTAATTAATCGATTTAGTGTTCAGGAGGGGGAGTGGTTTATAACATATACTGTGTTGGTTTCCGTAACCATGAAGGATTCCATTATTTATGTAAGTGTCCATTATGTCACACTGTGGAGAAAAAATAGGCGTTTTTAATGCCATCAACACTTAATCAAGCAGAACTTCATTAATCCACATAATTAATTGAGCAGGCTTTGCTATGTTCCTTTTGCTACCTTTACTTTCTGGTCGGACGGACATGTTTCACCATTATTGTTGTCCCATCCCTCCAAGGGTTGTGAGTTAATCTGCATGACCCAGCACCTGTCACATACTAATAAACACAGAACTAATTGACTTTGTTGCCCCACTTATCAGCTGCCTCACCAGTCAAAGCAACCTCAGAGATTTTTGTTTGTTTACAGCGGGACTACCAGGTGTGTCTCATCAACCGAGAAAAATACCGTTTATTATATTAGTGTTATGTGGTCATGATAATGTATCAGAAATAAACTTGAAAATAATACCGGCCTTTATATGATGCCAGGGCAAAGTAATAGTACTGTGATTTAAAAGGAAATTACAAGTGCGTTTGGATTTTGATTGGTATAATCTATTTTAGGTATGTAAGTGGACTAACAGTACATATAACATAACATACTACATATAACATTACATCACAAACAAACAACTTTGTCCTAAGCTCGACAAATAGAATCTGGTACTTTTATTTTATAATAATGCTTGTAACTCACAAGTAAGGACTTGTGACCCTTTGACACAGGTTAAATATGTTCAACCAAAGGATAATTCTCTCTTGTATTATTACACTGAATTCATTTTCAATGCCTGAAGATGTAAGAAACATCCAACATTTCTCAATAGAAAGAGATCAGAGAGAATTCACAGAATCAAACATCGGCATGACAGAAAATCTTATTTTTTCATCTAGTTCCCCCCCTCAGCTTTTGTTTATTTCAAGCTTTAATTATTTGCATGACTACAAGTAAGTGCAATATTGTCAAAGCATGTTGTACAATTTTTGTATAATAATTCAGAATGTAATGTCATATACATTATAGAACATGATACTACACAGTTTATAGTTTACTATGATGAAAGAGAAACAAAACATAATCAACATATCATTAAGAAATACATAATAAAAGCACATTGTATATGATGATTGCCTTATCCGTACTACTTCGGGTCTTAAGTACATTTAAGGTCAGCAGTGGTGAGTGTCATCACGCCGTAGAGATGGCTGCCTCCTCAATCAGAGGACTGGATATCCTGACAACAAAGATAACCGTGTAAAACTGTGGCTGAAGTGTCCTACTTATCCAGCAACACTGCAGTGAGGGAATGTGCTGGCTATATACAGAGTAACCACATGCCACTGTGTGTTCCTACACTACCCTCTCTCTCTCTCCCTCTGTTGCTCTTGTTGTCTCTTCCCTTTACACACTTACTTGCACACATGCACACACACACAATGGCTGTTCAAAGTTTTTCCAGGGTATTTCTCGGTTAATTAACAGATTAGTGGTGTGGGGCAGCTCTGAAGTTCAGAGGTCAAGACTAAACCCTCTAACTGGGAGGATAATCAGTGGCAGGTGGGTCCACACTTCTCCTGTTGCCCCTCACAAACCCCTCCCCTCTTGACTTGACTTGGCAAAATAAGCCCACCCAGCCACCCCCCCCCCACCCCCCCCCCACCCCCCCCCCCCCCACACACACACACACACACCCGACCCCGCCGCAATATAGGCTACCAATGCACTTGACTCCAACAACTGTTAATGCACCTGACAGAGTGAGAGTGATGGTGCGAGGGGGAAAGTGATGGGGGGTGAGGAGGGATGGAACAATATTTGAAAAGGGCAGGAGGAGAGGCCTACATTGGATAAGTTCTGGAAATGTGCCATCCTTTCATACGCACTGCCAGGACCCATATTTACAAAACTGACCAGTGGGATTCTCTGAACACAGTTTCACTGAATGGAATGTGGACTATAGGACCCTGGGCCTGATGCTATAAAATAGAAATACAATAAGAGAGACGGGTGCAAAGAGAATGGGGGCTTGAGTCTCTCTCTCTCTCTCTCCCTTTTTTTTTTTTTTTTTTTACCCTGTCTCTATTCACTCCTCCCATATTCCATTCCAGGTTCTGCTTGGTGGAGAACTCCATTGTGAGCTTGTGAATGGGAGACTTTGGGAGTGTCTCTCCTTCTATTAATTAGGACTAGCCAGCGTTTCCGCTCCCCTGTGAGCCCCTTCATTATTATTTCTTCACATTCTTTTGCAAAAGTTTACCCCATTCCTTCATTCGCACTTCAAAGACTTCTGACAAAGAAAAAAAAAAAAAAAAAAAGGCAAAAATTTAAACTTTAATTTCAGAGCATCTGGAAACTGTTTTCTTGAAAAGCAAATATATTTAATGAAAACAACAACAGCAAAATGAACTGGAATAATCCCTGTTCGCAGCCAAATACAAGGATGACACTGCAAATACATGACTCATATTTCTCCTGACAAACTAACTGTTATCAGTACAGCGCTAAAACATGCAATGATCACCAGACTTCATAGAGCTTTACAAATATGTGTTATTGAAGTACACTGATTCATGGAATACACACACTTATTGAAATACCAACCTAAAATACACCTCCCCTACATCTGTGGTGAACATTAGTGAGCAAAGATGTCCTGGGGTGCATTCTACCACTGCCCAGCGGGCATCCATTTGCTGGAAAAAAAATCACTTTGCCTCATTAGCTACACACACTCTTAGTTTGTCACAATGCCTTTGCTTGAGTCCTGCTAACAGAGCCCCCCCCTTCTCTTTCTCTAGGTGGAGACTTCAGGGGCCAGAGGCACAGTTTGGGTGAGTGAGGCCTTTTCTTCCTACCCCTCTCCTAGCTGGTTTAAGGGTTGTAATTATCTTTTGCTGGGGGAGGCTGTAAATTGGATTAAAGTGGAGGGTCTCGGCTGAGTGGATCACCCCCCTTCTCTCAGCCCTCCACTTCCCCCGCCATCTCACCACTTGGTGGGCCACACGCTGATAAAGTGCGGAAAACCGGATTTGGATTCAGCCTCAGCATTCATGGCTTCCTGCCGGAAAAAATGAAATTTTCCAACAGAAGGGGCCAGTATGCCTGTGGTATCTGTCCGTGTGGTGTGTTTCATCTGGCCTCACTCTTCCAGAAACACCATTACCTACGTTATCAGTGTGAACCGACTCAGCCTGACTGGACTGGGAAGCCTGGCCAACTACTATCCATACAGTCTCTGACCAGCTCTGTGTTGTAGCTATCGTCAGTGCTGGTCGGCACCTGAATTGTAGTTTATTTAATTTACTGGCAGATATTTATTTGGGATTTATTGTAAGATTATATTGTATTTGTATTGATAAGACCAATCATATCTCTAAAGACACTGAAAAAAAGTGTAGGTGAATTAAAACTAATTCTCCCAATTTATGCTATAGGATACATCATATATTAGAGTAATTATATAGACAATTAACATCAAAATTTGGGGGACAAAGTAAGAATAGCAGCTATAGAAAGGATGACTTTTTGCTTCTGAAGTCGTTTTCCTGGTGATCGTAAAATTGTAATCCTGTCGAGGAATGTCTCCAGGTCTTTACGGATTGCTGGGATACTGGTGCGTGAAATGGCAAGTCTACCTTTCCAAATGATGTGAACCCTGTTTTCACTGAAATCGCAAAAGCTTTTACAACTCATGGCAGGTGCAGCATTTGCATTGAATGGACTTGTCTATGGAGATTGGTGCCCGTGACTACATCTGAACCCTGCTTGATTAGAGAAACTTTGCCTTAACTTTTCTTTTTTCAATTCGTGTACACGGGGTGGACATAATACGCAATAATCTCGCAGTTAAAAAAAAAAAAAACCAAGGAGCAAATATTATTTTTCACCTTAAAATATGAGGAATGTAATACAATATAGCACAATAGCAGACTTAGCAAGAATTTAATATGACAAAATTCAGATATTAAGTTTTTGTTGGATGGCCTTATATACTGTATATTAGAAGGAAAAAGAAAAAACTAAGTATGTACCTGACTACATTTACCTGCTTTAGTTACTTTTTACATTAAGACTCTTCAAAACATGGACTTATACAGCATGATGCATTGTTACAGATAAAACTACCATTAAACATCATTCAAAGCAGTTAGGATCAGCTGCACTGAGACCAGCTGTAATATTTAAATGCTGCTTACATGTTAACGCATCATTAGGCCTCTTAATAATGAAATAATATAATGTATTATACCATTCTGCATGAAAAGCACTTTTTTTTTGGTACTTTAAGTATTTTTTACTGATAATACTCACAGGAATTATGGTTGTAATGGAATATGTTTACATAGTGGTGCCCTCTGAAAGTACACACATTTTTATGTATGTATTTCTATACATAGATGTCTGAGTTTGTCAACTTCAAAGTTTGTTTTGAAGTGGATGCAACTCACATATGATAGTTAACGCTCTGGGATATGAATATTTAAGAAAAATTTCAGCAAATCTATTAACAAAGTTACAACTGACAAATATGTTTATATTGTGAGCGACACCTACACAAGTGGGGGACATCACTAAAGCTTCACATCACTAAAACTTCAACATCACTAAAGCTTAATGTATAATAATTGATGCATTTACTTGAGTGAAAACATACAGTAATGCATGGTCAGACATTTTTTCATAAACTCAACCTATAAAAAATAATCAATGATGCTTACACCAGAGAAACACCTTTACATGTTGAAAATCTCTCTTCAGGTCAGAGGTTTATATCTCTCACTTCCAAACCAAATTTGTGAATGGAGTAAGTGAAGTAGCATAAGGGTTTTCTCTGAGGTAATACCAAACTAGGTTGAGTGGTCCCCTATTGCGGGTATAATGACCTGAAACCTGAAGAGCAATGAAAGAGAGTCTATTGAGGAGGGTTTTTCCATTCACGTAAAATGTCAATGCATTTTCCAACAGACACTTACAAGGGATCAGTGGACCCTCAAGTGTTCATGAAGAAAATAACCTTTCAGTACTACATAGGGATGCTACTCCACTGAGCCTTTCTACGACCATAACACCTCTAATGATTTAACCAAATAGCTTTGGCATTTTAGGAAGATAGAAAAAAAAATTGAAGAACAGTAACAGCGGTTCAGAAAAAATAAAAACCCAAGAAAAACATCAGCAGCCGTTCGGGTTTTACTTATGCCTTCAAGCAATCTGCATGAAATGATCGAGCAAAAGGCCACACAGAGTGTGAGCTATCGTGCTTCTTGGGTTTTAGTTACCAGCGTGGAGGTGTTGTTTTTTTTTTATTTTATTAGGCACTAGAAAAACAGAGCTGCTGTTATCTTGGATGCTCTTCTTTTGATGTTTCCTCAGCCTCCCAGCCCGTGCTCCTTTTCCTGCTCTCTGCCACTGAGATAAATGGGAGGGAATGCTGTTGGTAGGAGATTCCTCAACACAGTGGGAGCTTAGGGCTGTCACTATGAGTGTTTGTCTAAGATATGGACTGTTTGTAATACACCCCACTACTAATTCATTTATTATTAGACACAAAAAATATGGCTGGGAAAAAAAATGTGTTGCTGTTTTTTTTTTTTTTTTTCATTGTACATCAGGACACCACCTCCCTTTAGTTTGAAGTATTGGAATTAGCTAGATAAATTAGAATCAGAATTTTTTTCTTTTTAGACTAATCATTTTATCTCTTAAGTGTCCTCATAAAATATACTCAGTGATGAATTGAACACAGCCACTGTATCTAATGACTATGAAAAAGACCATTTACAGTGCATTATGATGAAAAGACATTGGCAATGAGTTAGAAAAACAATAAATGTTCACAAACGCAGCTTTTAATTTGTAACTTTTTAATGGCTTCAAAAACAAATAAAGTTGTATTGATAAGCACACATTCGACACAGTGTAATGGGCCTTCTCCTTTGAGGATATCTGTTTACAAAAGGGCTTGGCTAATCCAGGTCTATGTGCGGATCGCCCACAGATCTTGCATATTTAGACCGGATATGTGGTAGCAAATGAGGCTTTCTGCCTCTGTGTTTATTAGACAGTAGTTAGACTCTCCTTTCATCTTTAATTTCCTGCCGTGTCATCTGAAGACAAAGATCAAACAGGGGACAAAGTGACCCTCCACGCTCCAGACTCCTGTGAAGAGAGTGAAGAACCCCCACTGTTCACTCGCCCTGACCCTATCTCTCTCCACTTCCTCTCCACATAGCCCTCCTCCACAGGCTGGCCCTTCTTAAAAGGTAAAACTTATCAAAGCTATTTGTCTGCAATGAGCCTGTTCATCCTGCGTTACTGATTAGTGATTGACTCGGGAACCATTTGTACACTCGCAACTTGATCCTGTCATTGACGAATACCATGTCACTCCCCGAGATTTAATGTTCCGTACAAGCAACCATGAATCTGTTACGTTGACTTAATCTGCTTTTAATTTGTATTTTGACTTCTTCTGCATCTCCTTGGTGTTCACCCTTCAAAATGGCCATTCAGTGGGCTCTCCTTTCTCATCAGAAAACGTTGATTACCAATCTGTGTGATCCATGTCAATCAAACATCTGCTCTGCGTTTTGTCCACTGCTGCACCTGCTGACCTCCATGTGACCTGCAAAATAAGCAGTGAGGCGGGAAACTACAGGAAGCAATTTACTCTCCCAAAGCTACCTTGGAGAGGGAGAGCCAATCAGGGCTCGGCACAGGGTGTCCATTTTTTGATTAAATGTACTCTAGATCTGGCTTCTTATGTTTGATTTTCTTTCTTTTTAACTGCACACACAGTTACATAGGCAAAGGGGAGGTGAAATTTCTCCCTTCCAAATGGATTGCAATTTCCCCCCATTTAGCACCTGAAGGTAATTAGCTTGAAGAGATTGCAGAGTGAGAAACACGTTCATGGAACATTAACTCTCGCACATTCTCCAGTTGCAGGGAATTAATAGGAAAGATTAAAGTTTAAAGAGAGCAAATGCCATTAGCTCACAAACCCCTTCTCACGGGCTGCAACCAAACTGAGCTAAACCAATACTGCTTTTAAAATGGCATTTTTTCTAAAAAATTCCATGTTAGTTTTTATCATGTTACATGCAAAGTTTCATATGTGTACTATCCTGTACACTTTGATCCATGTGTCTGTGCTGCGTCTTGCAGAGGCACAGTCGCCTGTAGCTTTACATTGTCCTCTTTAATGAGTTTTTGTGTGTCCTCTCAACTGCCCCTGCATTATGCTAATGACCAGTTTGGCATGTACTAAATTTAGCGGCAAGCTGGAGAAAATGTAAACACATAAAATAATCAGCATCAATGCAGATTTTGACGCACTTTCTGAAGGCACTTTTTTCTTACTTATCACATCCTTTTTTACTTTGCCTTGTGGGATTTTTTTTAAGTATCTATGTGTATCTAATCATTTATTTCTATCATACATTGAGTTTTCATTCTGCTATACTTTTCTCCACTTATTTGCCCATTTAGCCATTCATCCATCAATCTATCTTCCTTAAGGGGATAGAGGAGGAGACGGCAATTGGCAATGAATTTTTAGAGGCCATCCCACTCACAGATTCCATCATAGCCTGAAAAATTCTGTGAGGTAAAAAAAAAAAAAAAATGAAATTGAGACATGGTAGAATTTATTGCCCAGAAAATTCCATTCTACTATCTGATTTGAAAAGTCCAGTCCTCCTAGCTTCAGAAAATCTATTTCCCCACATTTTAATACCCCAGCATAGCAGTCCTCATAATTCATTCGAGTGTGTTAAGCTCAGTTTTATTAGATCTGAAACAAATTTTGGTGGGGATCCTATAGGTCATTAACCATGGAGTAATTTTATCCTTGTTTCCCTAATGATGCCATAATGGTGAGTGAATTTCTTAACTAAAGACCAAAGAACATTGTGAAGGTCAGCTTCATCTGCAGGCTCCTTCAAGCGCTTCTCAGAGAGATTGGAAAAGTCGCACATTTTTGAGGAGTCATTAATAACCTTAAAGCTGAGAGCCTATTTGTGTTCTCGCTCTCTACCTTTTAATTTCCCTGCTTTTTCACTCCCTCTCTCTCCTGCTCTCTGTCTTTTTTCCCTGTTCTTTGATTGCCCTCATGCAGAAAGAAAGGAATGCTGTGTGTGTGTGTGTGTGTGTGTGTGTGTGTGAGTATGAACGTGTTCGAGAAAGCCAGAAAAAAGAAGGAGAGAGCAGAAATGGTAGTGCAGTGACATACAGATCCCAGATGTGATGCTGCTATAATTTGAATTTTATGCCTTTGTTATCGCTTTAATCATTTTCTTTATTCGTTTTGTTTCAGTGGTCTGGGAGAGACACCTGATAGGGTAAACCACCTAGGGACCCATTTTTATTTGGAATGTGGTGCAAGGTCTAATTAGAATTTGAATTTTGCTGAGCCTTGAAATGGCTGGTACTTTATCCTGATCGCCTTAGATATTGTTCCAAGTCAATCATTTGTCATCGCAAAGCATGCTGGGAAGAATTTGCTAATGAAGCCCTGGTTTTGTTCGCCATTTTTTGCTGCCCTGGCATTTTTGTCCATTTAGGCAGCCTGGTGTAAGGACGACAGTGGTTATATATCCATGTTACGACACCAGCAGGAGCACAGTGTGGTTGGACTGCTGGTGTCACATCCATCTGAGGTCTGTCACCATTCAACATCGACACACTGGCGGGTGTAAGGGATCTGAGACTGTCTTTTATAGTATGCATTTTCTTTCATCACAGAACGCAGTCAGTGAATTAGCACATGATTCATATTCTGCATACTATGCTGGAATGTAACTTCTGTAACTAACACATGATGCCTTGTTACGGATTAAACTCAGAAGTAAATGCACTCAGTTACTTTCCACTACAAAGTACTGTGTTCAAGAACAATTTAGATACTTTTCTTTACTTGAGTGTTTCTTCTCTTTTTATGCTGCTTCAACTCTATACTCTAATACAGAGAAAAGTATTGGTTTTTATAACATTTAATGTTTTTACGTATAAAACCATGATCAGTTTGTACAATCTTAAACAAACTCTTATAAAAACTCAACCTCAACAACTACAGCAAAGTACAGCTGACATGTTAATGCATCGATAATACTGATGGGGTTCATTCTGAATAACAAGAACTGTTACTTTTTATACTTTAAGTACATTTTGTTGTTAATATGTCTGGACTTTTAATATTTTTTTATGGTATAGTGTTATAGCTACTTTTACTCAAGTAAATGAATCAAGCTTCACAATAGAATAAAAAGTAGTTATAATTAGCTCCAATATAAAAATACTGCTTATGTTTTAAAGCACTAATGATGCAATAAAAGATAATACATAATAATGCAACACGCACACTGACAACTTCTCCTTTTGATGCTAATCTTTGTGATAATACTTATGCTCTTTTACTTGATTTAAGATTTCAAAAGCAGGACTTTTACTTGTAATAATTTTTTTCTACATTGTAGTGGTACGTCTTCCACCATTGTCTACATATGGGCATGATGCATTAGAGAAATAAAAATCAAACATGAAAAATAGCTCAACTCTACAGACAGTTTACAATAGTTGTAAAAACTGATGTGTTTTCTTTGCAGATTTACAGTCGCTCCTCGAAACAGAAAAACTTCCAAGTTTGCATTCTTTGTTCAAAGAATGTTCTCCCACAGTGTGAGAACATGTGTGTGTTTGTGTGTGTGGGTGTGTGTGTGTGTGTGTGTGTGTGTGTGTGTCTCATTTAGATGGATTCCTCCCAGGGACAGGGGACTACTAGCTGTCCTGTACGTCACTGTGTGAACAGGAGAAGGTAATGGTGTTTTGTCACAGCCTATCTGGGTTAACGTGTGTCCTCCTCTCAGGTCCCCTCCGATGCATTTTATTTCCCGAACGCCTCCTTTGGAGAGATTGGAGTTGACAGGCGTTAACATTTAGAAATGTACCAATAAATGGCATTCATGGGTGCTGATATGCAGTTTGCTGGTGGTATGTGAAGAGCAGTGCAGCAGCTATGTGTGCAACACTGGGGTATTAACTTGACGTGGCAATAATCTATTAATTATGATATAGTTTCCACATGCTGGTGGATAACTCATAGTAGTTTTGCTTCTTTCTTATTTATACAGCCTATTTGGTACTCACTCGTATTATAAATTGTTTTCCCTCTGATCTGCTTGAGCGGGCAGGTATCTCTCGACCATACATGTGGGTCTAGACTTTTCTGTTAATTGGGTTGAAATCTAATTGGAACTGAAGTAAAAAGTCTGGAAAGCCTGGTTTGAACTCCTTTGAAAATAAAATAAAATTCTTCTGACAAGATGATGGATCACCTGTAAGTCTACCTGACACTGAAATTAGGGTTTTTAATGACATGCTGCCTCCTCCTAGATGTGAAATTCAAATTCCCTCCCTGGTCTCCCTCCCTGTCGTCACCTGTCCCTTTGACTCGCGTACGCCAAACACAGGCACTTTGTCTTTGTCACTGGGAGCAGGACAATGTTTTTCACCAGCAAGCTTTTGTATTAACCAATCTCATATGGAACTGAGGACATAGCTCATTGAGCACCGTGTTGTTGTTACGTGAGCGTATTTTTCCTTTCATAGGGAGCAGGCACAGATTTCTTGTACCACTCATTTTATCCCCACTGTAGAGCCCTCCTTGTTGTTCTGTACACCATTAGAACCGAATTCAATTTATAAATCAGATAAATAAAATAAATTATACTTAGGTTGTCTGTTTTAAAGAAAATAAAACATTTGCACATAAATAGACATTTCATAGAAGTGTTATAAAGAAATGCTTTAAAATTGCAGTATTTACTGGAGTTCTCAGACACAGGGTAAATTAACACTGCACTGAAGGACTTGATCTTGATATTTGATCTCTCCTGGCACAGGGGATGGCGGTGGTATTGTGTCACCTGTAATCAGGTGTGGCACCTCTCATGAACACCCGCACTGGCTCCCCTGTCACCCTACGATGCTCTGTTTCAAAGGGGGCCACAGTAATCCATCCTGAAGCATGAAGGAAAGGCCCAGGCTGGCTCTGGGACTGGGGGCAGCGAGAAGCAAATGAAAAATCAATGCTACTGTGACACATTAACTTATCCCCCAATTTCATAACTGGCATTAGGTGTCAGGAGAAATCTGTAGTGTGGAGGTGGCCTTATTGGCTTTCATGGCCACTGTGTGCTCTCGGCTGGTGTAGGAAGTGGGCGAAAGTGGTGAGTTGTAGAAAAATAATAAAAGACAATAAGAAACTCAAGGACTTTATCAGTTGTGGCTGGTGGACTCATGTTTTTCAAGTTTGGCTCTGAAAATGAATTTATCAGTTTACTTGTCTATTAATGTACATATTTGATTTAGACAACCACAAACATATGACCTTATGTGTTATAGTGGCCATTTAAGAATTTTGACAAAAATTGTAGATAAAAGATGAGATGAAGACAAGATTCTAGATAAATCATTATGCCTGTACCTTCCATCCATCCGTCCGTCCATCCATGCTGTTTATCCGGGGTTGGGCTGCAGTGGCAGCAGGTAGTCCAGACATCCCTCTCCCCAACCACGTTTCCAGTTCCTCATGTGGGACCCCAAAGCGTTCCCAGGCCAGATGAAATATGTAGTCTCACCAGCATGTTCTTTGGCTACCCCATGGCCTCCTACCAGCCTCCAATGGAGGGCGCTCAGGATCCCAGATCTGATCCTGATCTGATGCCTGAACCACCTCAACTGGCTCCTTTCGTTGCGGAGGAGCAGCAGCTGTACTCCGAGCTCCCTCAGGATGTTTCATCTCCTTACCCTGTCCTTAAGGGTGAATCCAGCCACCGCAGAGAGGAAAACTCATTTTGGCCTCTTGTATTCACAATGTCATTCTTTTGGTCACTAGTCAGAGCTTATGACCATAGGTGAGGGTTCGAATGTAGATTGGCTGATAATTCAATAGTTTCGGCTCAGGTCCCTCTTCACAACGGTCTGCTACAACACCTGCCAACAAATCCTCCCATCCAAACAACCATGTAGGTCACTTGTCCCTATACCCTTGGATACGACACATAGGAGCGTAACAGTGGCAGGCACACTGGACCTTTGTTGTCATAGTAACAATAATAAAAATGTGCATGGCTTGGTTACATTTGTTGCACAAAAACAACTTGGTTAGGTTTAGGAAAAGATCTTGGTTTGGATTTTGTTTTTGTTGTCATGGTTACAATAATAAACAAACGGTTAAGTTTGTTGAAGGGTCATGGGTAAAAGAAATACTAATGACATCTGACATGTTTTGTTGACCTGATCTGTTCACCCCAACCTCCTGCTTCTAACATGGTCTTTGTCGCTCTTTATACTACGTCACCTGACTTCCTCTTTTGCTCCTGTCACAATTACTTCAGCTGCTGGAGGTAGTCTAACATTAAAATGGGTCATAATAAGCTGCATGCACAGACAACCTATGGCGTTGTATTTTTACTGGCGGACAGTCTTATCCTGCATGTGGTTAGGTGCTTAGCCAACAAAAGAACTTTGGTTGTGATTTTGGTGAAAGGTTAGCGATCAAGGCTTCGAGGCTTCTTCATTATATTAAATATAAACCTTTTCTTTAAATTTTAACATCTGCATTTTAGTTACATGGAACCATTTATTTGTAACATATGTAAATAAATAAGTAATTTAGAGGAGAAATAAAGGAGAAATGATTTAAGTAAATGACTATTTTTTATTGCTCTCTTGGCCTTTGAAATTCCTCTTAATTCAAAATAAGCTTGGCGTTCATCTGTCACATCATAACAATAATAATCTACAGCGAGTCAGTGAAAATAGTGGAGAGAAAAATAGCCTTCACTTGGAGAGCCAGTCTAATCAGTACTCTCTCTCAACTGTTAAATGTATTTAAACACTAAATTAACAACCCATAAAGGGCCTCTGGTACACTACATTCAAATTAGAGCCACTTCTTATTTACTGCCACAGAACTGCAAAAGTGACACTTTCCCTGATCACATTAAGAAAAGCAACGGAGTGACCTTGGTGTAATGGAGGTGGATGAGATACGAGCACCACCACCCTCATCCTCAAAAACACACAGATTCCCTGTATCCTCAGCCAGCAGGCAGGGATGAAAAAAAAAAAAGAAAAAAAAAAAGAGAATGATAGAAAGAGGATGACTGTCCTCATCTACAGTGTCATTAAATCATCAGCTAATGGTGTTAGCATCAGTTCAGCTACTAGTGCTGAGGCGAGCCAGTGAGATTTATGGGAATGACATCTGAGAGTGTGAAAACAGAAGAAAGAGAGAAAGCGTGGGTCTTAGTTTTAGGAAAAAGCCCAGCCAGCCTGCAGTTCACCTCTAAGTTCTGTGCCGGGGGTGTTGGTGTCATCTTGTTTAGTGGGAGTTGATCGCTCACATATTTAATGCTTTAATTACACCTCAACAGCTGTGCACAGTGATTTAAGTTTATGGATGTGAAAGCTCTTCATTATGAAGCAAAACGCATAAAGTCATTTCTGATGGTGGATGCAGACAATTAAATTTATTTAAGATTTTCTGCAGAGGCAGAGTAAACGGCTTTCTGAAAATGACCCTTACTGAAATGCACAATATGCTGTAATGTGTTCTATAATGTATGATCAGTGTGAACAGAAGGCATCAATCAGGAGGCATCATGGGAAAGTAAAGAAGAAATTCTTGCTGTTCACATTTACAACATACAAAGGACAGTTTCTCAAAACAGTGAAGGACAAGAGAGGGACAAATATGTGAGCCTCACACAAAAGAGATGCCCTTCCCCATATAGACATACTGCACGTAGGGTTTTGAGTAGCCCTGACATTGGGGATTCGAGGCTCACTTTTACATAGAGCAGAAGGACTAGTGCCTGCTTTTTGGCAGGACGTTCTGATTTGGCATCAGCACAAACGAGCAACACAGACAACAAGAAGTAATCTAAACTAAGCATGTGTTCATCTCATTATTTATTCTAATTTAACTTGTCATGTTTATGTATCATATGTAGAAAAATATAATCAGGTGTTTTTAAAAATGTTGTCAATTTTGTCCATGACAACACGACCAAACTCTATTCACTGAGTTCAGATAAAAGCCAGTAAGTGGGTCGTGAGTTAAAAATTTTTTTTTCTTTTTTCTTTTGTTTAAACTTCAGATAAGTCATGTCAGGGGGTTGTGGTGATGTGGGCCCTGTGACAAGTGTCCGTAAACTGCATAATATGGAATCAAAAAACAACATGTTAAGATGATTATTTGTAAAACTCTGCCTCCATTTGTCGTTACAGATCACTAGACATCAGGGTCTATGCAACAAAAAAAAAGAAAAAAGACTGTATGCAAACATGCAGTGGCGCACAGATGCAGATTGCAAAGCAATTCTTATGCACAGAATGCATTGTGTGTAAAGTATGTTCATTTGTGTGTGTGCTTAAAGTGCTACAGAGTGCTGAAGGTATCTTTGTTGAGCTTTGTAGTGTTTGTGTGCAAAGAAAAGCAAAGTGAAGCATTAAAACACAATGTGTATATACACACATTTACAGGCTTGTTGTCATTGCTCCAGTCAAGATGACTTCTGCCAACAGCCCAGACAAAAATGAAAGACCACCACTAGCTGTAACCCCCTTCAGGATAATTCTGTTATTTGTCAGATGAGATGTATTTGTCGTCGACTGGTCACTGACAGCCTTATGTGTTAACAGCGCTGATGTGCCTCCTCAGTCAAGTTCTTTTCGTAGTATTTGGCAAATTGACTCATGAGTGCCGTTTGGTAACAGAAACGTAATGTGCCACATTTTTTTTCTTTCTTTATTCTTCCCTCAGCACCATTTTATTCTCTCTTTCTGCCTCCCTCACAATCGTTTAAAAACTTTGTCCGTTTTTTTTTTTTTTTTTCCAGTTGAGTGATTGAGGCCTGGACTTGGACTGGTGATTTAAAACAAAGTATTTCCCTTAAATGTTTTTTTAAAAGCTGCAGGAGTCATGATATCTTGGCCATTATTGATGACATCATTATTATGTATAGGATCTCTCAGTGAATAATAACCCATGATCTGTCATTTTTCCTGTTATTGGCACTGCAAGTTGTAAAGGTTAGGTAATTTATTTTAATGTTTAATGTGTCAGCTGGTATTGCCATGCACTACTGTCCCGATATATTCCACACTTAAAGGCATTATTGTTCCATTTTACTCCAGCTCACAATCCTGGAAAAGTACTTGTCATAAATAATCTACAAAGTCTTATTTAATTGTCTTTAGGCCTTTCTGTGGTTGGTACTCTTTTCTCTAGGTCAGAGTGAAAAGCGAAAACCAGTAATAGATTATAGCAATATAATTTCTTTTTATAAAATGACCAAATCAGATATACCTCACACAACCTCTATAAAATATTCCCTTTGCCAGAAACCCATTTTTAAGGTAATCATTTATACATATCTTGCTGAAATCAGCCTATAAATGTGTTTTACAGTGAAATAAATATGCAATCTTGTTGGATATAGTTTCTTTCATTTAATTTTTCTTTTTTTATATTAAACCATGAAAAATAGGTGGACAGATTCTGCAATATGAAACATGGAACACGGCGACAGAAAAAGGCCCCACATACAAAGACATTTCTGTACAGCATATTCCCCAAAGATGAATAGCTGTTTGGTGGTATGGTCGTGCAGAACAATGAGAAGGATTTCAGGAAAATGGGCTTTGGGGTGGCATTGTACGCATACATTGTGGAGGGTGCGGTGGGGTTGGGGGTGGGGGGGGGGAATCAACACGCTTGAGCGCATTTAAATTTACACAAACTCTCTAGGAATGACAGTGATAAATGTTACACTCTATTCTACAATATGTTTAATGCATAGGTCTGAGGAGTTAAGTTTTCCCCTCTGGTACGAGGCTGCTGTTGTAGTTACCACTATATGTTACATCAGATTCCCTTCCATTAAAATGCCAAGTGGCACAGTGAAGACAGCAGGAGAATATGACACTGAATTTGTTTACCTGTCACCTTCCTCCATCCTTCATTTTTTTTTTTCTCCTTTTGTGTGCACGTGTCTGTGTGTATGACTCTGTGAGTAAGTGGTCAGGCTCCACATGTTCCCTTTTAAATAAGACCAGAAGAAAAAGAAACAAAGACTGTAAAGAAAAAAAAAGAAAGAAGCATAATTAGTAATACTTCTCTGTCCAAGCAAAGAATACACACAACATTTCCTGGTGTATTTTGCTTTACTGATCAAACTTCAGCAGATGCGTTATGGTACTGTAAGGATGGACTGTCAAGCCTCTCAGGAAAAAAAAAAAAAAAAAATCTATCCTTATCACTGAAGAAATTCAACTGTGACTGGCCACATCGTGGTGCATTTCCTGTGCTCTGCCTATGACTGTCACAAAACAACCACACCACTGCTGCTGACACTCACGGGAAAAAAAAAATGCACGAGCTCTCTCCCTCGCTTTCTCCTTTTCCCTCTCTCTCTCTCTGTCACACACGCTCACGTTCATACACATACGTACAGAGAGGCACTTGTGTGGATTATGAGCAAGTGTATGGTGGAGTCTCTGACCTGCGTTTGATCTCCTGTAAGCAGGGTCTGCATGAGCAGCTGAGTGTACTTCTACTGTACGTGTAGCACTGTAAGCACTGATAAGATAGCGTGCAAGCTTGATCTCTCTTAAGGATAAGTGTTTTGACTCACAGTGCATTTGGAAAGACACGGTAACACCTGAGTGGATTTTTTTTTTTTTCTAAATATACTGTATACCAGTGTGCCACAGTATGTATCAGTGAACCAACTAGGGATTATACACACTCACATACACACACATAAAATACTTTTTATATTTGCCGTTGCCCTGTAGGTTTTGGAGAAATGTTTGGAGTTCTGTTTTCTTTTTTTTCTTTTTTTCTGCAGACAGGATTGCTTTCTTTCATGCATTCATCACTCATTCTTGATAATCAACCTTTTTTATGTAGCCAAAAAAGAAGAATCATTGTTAAGCATCCTACCTGTAAAAACATTTGACTTTTGACCACCAAATGAATGTGTTCAATACCATTAATGTATTTTTTTTTTCTTTTTGGCGTGGTTGTGCTGTTTTAGTTCCCTTTTTATAAAACTGTAAAAATTGTGTTGAGATGTCCTTTGGTCCATGTGATTCTAGACAAAACTGATGAAATACATTTTTCACCCACAATATGCAGCTTAAAGACATCTGCCTTCTTCCAAATGTATGTTGTTGTAACAAGTTTTCCCTCATCTGAACAAAACCAGTGAACGAGTGCAGGAGTGGTTGGTTCGAGCAGCACTCAGCCATTATATTCTTTAGTTTTATGACCCATACAATAGCCTGGGCCAAGCACAGCTCCTTGTGTACTGTAGTAGGCCCACTGTAAAACCTGTAATATGTAAACAAACAAGCCCAAACTTTCTCTGATTTACAACATTAGTGGGTCTTGGCCGGGGATCCTTCACCACCTCCAACAGGCCCGAGCCAGCCAGCAATTCCAGTCGCAGACAGCTTGAGCACTTTCGATTTTATACCTCAGCAATTTTTATAGCGTCTTTAGCTCTGCACGCACAGACCTCACTATATCCTCCGGAAAGAGGGAGCCTGCGAGAGGCAGGGAGGAAGAGGCAAACAACAATATTGTATGCAGAAAAAAGAAAACAGGTGTTGATGAAGGATGCTAAGTAGCTAGGTCACGTGACTTGAACTGTTTTGCGCTGTGATTGGACCCTGATGCAGGATGCGGCGCCGTCCTGGCTTGTGATTGAATTGGCTGATGGTACAGCACTGTCTCAGTGCCTCCCGCTCAGATTAAGTAAGGTAGAGTAGCCAAGCCTCTGAGGGTTTTTGCATCTGTGCAAGGTTGCTGTAACTGATACTGTGAAGTTATAATTAAAGGTTCCAACTGAGAGAACCTTGCTTGATGCAGTTCACACCTTTCCTCTCTCCTGCAGGATAACTGGAGGAATAATGTGGGAGGCAGGATAGCAGCCGAAAACTGCATTTTAACTACTGCCTGAGCGCTTGTTTGTTTCCGTGCACATGTGAGTAGAGCACTGGAAGAAAAAACATAAAGCTACATGAGGTCAATATCTATGTATCTCATCCATTCCAGGACAAAATATTCCTCTATATTAAATCTGTCATGATTTACAAAACATCATCTTTGTAACATATTTCCCCACCACTCCTGCAAACACAAGCTATGACAGTAAAACCACACAATGGATAAGTGATACTTACTCCCTATAATTGCATTTCAAAACACATTATTTCTCGATTCTCTTATTTCAGACTTGAAGTACTGATGTGCAACTCTGAGTCCATATTTTTCACCTTGTGAACAAGTTTGGAGCTTTCAACTGCCACACACTGTCTCCCATTTTTCATTTACCTGGCAGAAAATCAGATGCGACAGTTAAATTTTGACAGTAGAGAAAATCTACTCTTTACCATTAGAGCTAATGTCATGTTTCTGTGCTAATCCCTCATCATTTTTGGGCCTCATTGCCTATTTTTCTCTATGATATTAAGTATTCAAAGCTCATTTACATTCTTATTTTTCAATTTGCTGCTGCAGTAGTTTAATTTATTCCATATAATTTCTTTTTCTGAGAGGGACATTAATCATTGACTGTACGTTTTAGTGCCTCTGGGATTTTTTTAATCAATAAAATAAAGGGATAAAAGCCTCAGCACTGGGCTAGGTTACAAAGGCTGTACAGAGGATTTGTTTTCTTCAATTCCTTCTGTTTTACAGGATCTTTATGTTTGTTCAAATTCAATTACCAGTCTTAGTGCACCTTATTATTCTGTCTTTACGATGAATGTGAAAGTTCATTATCTTTTTTTCTTTTTTTTTACCTTTCAATATTTATATATTTCTGGATGTTGTAACTGCTGGAGACCCCCCCCCAAAAAAAAAGTTATTTCTATTAGTATTTCTTGGTTTTGTTTGTAAAGCAGCAACAAAAGCATGTCTCAGAAATAACACTCATATCAATAAGGGTCTCCCTGTAATGCTTCTGGTAGTTCTATATTTCTGGTCTGTTAAGCTGGAGGCCTAACCACTTTCATCCTCTTTCTTCC
The DNA here is from genome assembly GCF_021018895.1 of Seriola aureovittata. NCBI lineage: Eukaryota > Metazoa > Chordata > Actinopteri > Carangiformes > Carangidae > Seriola > Seriola aureovittata. The sequence continues at coordinate 14,133,547 of NC_079377.1, forward strand.
TCCCTTTTCTTGTTGTTTCTTCATCCTTTCACATTCATTTTATGCTTGGCTATTCCGTAGGCTATCAGTGTATTAATGCCATGGCTTAAGCCAAACAGCCTCTGTGAGATAAGCCTCCGGGTCGTCATGTGGCTGTTCACAGTTCATACTCTGCTTTCCCCCTTAGTTGGAAACCCCAAATCATTTAATAATATTAATCTGTTTTTTTTTTTTGTGTGTGTGTGTGTGTGTGTGTGTGTGTGTGTATGTGTGTGTGTGTGTGTGTGTGTGTGTGTGTTGTGTGTGTGTGTGTGTGTGTGTGTGTGTGCGTGTGTGTGCACGCGTGCGTATTCCATTTTTGTGCTTCAAATTTTTCTCTCAAAATTTAATTCTTTATTTCATTTCCTTGCGTCTAGAGACATTGCACATCTCCATTAGTTATTGACTTGTTTGAGAGGTTTGACCTTCCAAAGGTGTGAGTGAAGGTGGGGTTTGATCGCCGGTTGATGAAGGGGTCTGCGGAGATGGAGGGGGTCTGTAAACTCTGATACATAATGCTGTGGGCTATAATACTTTGTGCATGGCTGCTTGCAGGCCTGCTAATCACAAGGAAAAGACCCCACTGTCTCACTCCATAAACCTGGCCCAGTAAGAAGACAGCCATGGGGGCACAATGTCACTTGTAAATCCCAAATTAAACTCAACTGCCCAAAGCTCCCCAGCGTAAAAACACCCTCACCTCCATCCCGCCTCCCCATGTCTTCCTCTCAGCCGCACAGGGTGTAAAAAAAAAAAACACTGATAGGTGTCCAGGTGTCAACAGTGTCAAGGTTGTGGAGTGGTCAATTTGTCCGCTTGTTGGCCATGTTTGGCTGCATGCATGTATTTCATGCCACAAAGCTTCTGCTGCAACTAGGCCTTCCCCCAGTTCCCCCCTCCTAACCCGCCCCAAACCTGTCATCCCTGCCTTGCAACACAGGATGTCATGGAGGTTTATGTTTACAAAAATAAATTAAGCTACAGGAAAGTTTCCATGTATCTTTTCTACAAAGCCACCACCCTCTCCGTTGTCTAAAAGAATGCAAAGGAAATTTTCTTTATATGCATAGTGGCTAGTTTGAGCTTGCTATAGGGGAGGGGAAATGGTCTCCTTGAAGGCAATCTGTTCATTAAGATAATGTGTTAGTTCCAATTAAACTAACATTAAAACGGTCCCCATAAAGAGTTGGAGTCAGCGTTTTTCGTAACTTGCTCTTTTAATTACATCGTTCCTCTCCTGTCATTAAGGATATTAAAAATTCATTAACAAGAATAGTACTGCGTCACAGCAACAAATCAGAGAGACTTTCATCTCATGTTGTCAAAAGATTATTGCCATTAGTGATTTCATCTGAAAGGCATTAAGTTCCCCTTCAGCGACATTTCAGGACCTGAGTGTCAACAGGTTACTGTAGTGGTGAACTGTCAAGTTGTTAAAGCCTCACATTTATTTGCAAGGTGTTTTAATATGGGATTTAATGGAAAAAGAAGGAGACATTTAAATGATGAATGAGTTTTGGCAACATAGGGCTTTATGTGTTGTATTTATCCATTTATTAAATGTACATTTATTTGCAGCGGCATCCAGCGTCCCCTCTAATGTGATTCCATTGCCGGCTGTTATGTTTTCCGTCAGTTATATTTCTCGCTCCTAATTTGTTTTCATCAAATGTGTTTATGGCTAGCTGAAACTGTTTTACAGCTTCACTATCGAACCGTGCGGCTGCTGCTGCAGGAAATGAGTCTGTCCATGAATAACATAAGCTCTGCCAGGGTGATCCTTGCCAGAGAGATGAAAGAGATGCAGATTTAGTTTTCTTCTTTTCTTTTTCTTATCATCACTGCAAGTTTATTCTGATGCTGCCGCACACTTTCCAACAGACAGTACATGAAGCTGACTTTCTACCTTAATAAACATCAGTGCGTGGCCCAGGCTAACCCACCTAATGATGAAGATTAAACAGATAGAACAAACATAAACACACATGGGAAACGCAGCAGGTGTTAATGTGAAAATAATTATGGCTTTGGCATGAAAGTGAGGAATAATTAAATGAATAAATGTAAAACAACAGCTTTGAAAGGTTTTGTTGGCACAGAAATGCTTTTCGTGTCCCAAGTATTTCCCATGAGGTATCTGTGAACACCTTCATGCAAATCTTAGTCAGTATTAAGAAAATGAAGCAGAACTACATGAGGGAGTGATTGGGAAAATGTTGGGAAACTCATGTGAATATTTCACATTTTTTGACGCGCATGTCAAACATGAACTTTTAATGGATGGAAACACAGACTCTCACTTTCATTATAATATTGTAAGTACAAGTGCTCTGTTTTCTGTTGTGGGATGATTATGTTCTGACACATGGGGACCCTCACTGACCTACAAACTATGATCATGCAGTCAAAAATGAGATTCTGCAACTTGTTTTAGTCTCAAGTGAATTAAAAGTGAAATTATAGGGATAACACCTGTGTTAAGTCCATATGTTGCTAAAAGGAACGTTTTCCTAATGTGCAGTGCTACCATTTAAGACTGTACGTGAGTTCTCAGGGTTGCAGGGGGGAGCAAGAAAGGTTATATTATGTTATGTATTATGAACTGAGTTAGACTAGTGCAGCAAATAAGTTATTTGTTAAGCCCTTAACAGTGTTTATAACATACAACAAACTAATAAAAAAAAATGGTGCTTGGAGAAGCACACAGGGTCAGTTCATTTTAAATTAATAAAATTAATTATTGGATGTAACCTCGCTGTTGCAGTTTTTTTTTCTAAGTAAAGGGGAGGGTCCAAAGAAAATATTAATGAGACTGGGGAGGGCCTTGCTTTTTTATATAGGGAATTATAAGATTTATCTCTTCACAGTCCCTCAGTATAGATGTTCAGAACCAGGACTGTGCAGAACAAGTGATTTGTAAATCCATTACAAAGGTTGTATGTAAAGTAATTTCTCTATTCTCAGGAACTACAAGTTTTTAACTAATGATTTCTTGAGTTGTAAAAATGAAACTATATTCAAGAAACATCTTAGTGTGTGAAGACTAAGACTAAGTAATGTGTAAATTGGTTAGTCAGAAACATATAGGCTCATCCAACAAAAGCAGTCAGTTATGTTTAACAAGATTCAACATTGCTTTGACAAATTATAGTTTTAGGGGGGTGCAACAGTTGTATTTGTAATTTTGTAAATGTAGGTATTTGCATTAATTATATGCTAATAAATTGAGAAATGTGGAAATTGTAAAATCATGGAAAATCGATGGCGCTAACAAGATTGTAATTAATCTATACAATCATTGAATCTAATATTAGCATTATGTCCTAATCATCATGGCACAAGTTTGTAATTTGGGGTGTATTGTATCATTTTAGTAAAATATGTTTTAAAATCTTGTCATTTATCAAAGTGTCTGGGTCAGATGTGTCAGCCATGTCCCATTACCTTTTTTATTTATCAATCTCACCCATCTGAACAGGTCATATATTAGCCAGCTTGTAGTATTTCTGTCAGATGGTTTAGTTAGCTATGTAGCTATATGTAAATATTTAGTTACTACTCTCTATGTAAGAACTAGCTTGTGTGGTTTAACCAATTTTAAGACAAACCATATGGACCAGTTTCAACTGAGCCTGAAATACAACAAAAATATAGATAATTAAGTAAAGGTTTCCAGTTTCAACTGTTGATACAGAAACATAAAACACATTTATGCGAATAAGTCTCTATGAAGCAGTGTGACCAGTGTATGAACCCTTTCCACCTGCACACCTTCACTGAAAGCTGAGAAAAAGAAGAAAGTAACGTCACCACATTATTAATATTCCATTAGGAGCTGTTGTGAATTCTATCTCGGCGCAGCCACCATTGTATCATAGAGCACTGAAATATTCATATCTTCCTAATTAATTGGCATCATTGGGTGCCTTGTTTTGTTTTTCAAGTAGTACAACAGTAAAGTAAGCCTGAGATTAGACTGAAATATTCACCACAACAGATGATGGGATTAGTGTATGAAGTTATGGAATGAAAAGAAACACTATCTATACACAATTTAATCCCCTTCATTATCTTACAGATAACCAGAGATAAAAGAAACATCACTGTGTAAAAGCAGGCTTTTGTTTGGGTATTTCTGGCCAGGTTAACATGCCCCCTCCCCACCCAAAAACAGCACCACACCACCTCCCACAAGTACAGTTATTGAATTGCATTACGTTGCTCAGTAGGACTCCCATTAGTCACTCGGGCTAATCTGTAATGACTGGCTATCACCAACCAGCCGAGCCCAGATGGACCATCTCATTGATTATACTTAACTAAAAAAAAATCCAGTGGTCCAACACAAAATACTGATTATGAGAAACTATCTTCACAGCCCTCTTCACTTCTCTCCAATATCACTCACTCTAATCCCACTTATGTATTTCAGCACGCCCTCCTCTCCCTTAGAAGAATATGCTATTGATCAGGCCTGTGTGTGTGTGTGTGTGTGTGTGTGTGTGTCTGACTTTATGTACATGTGTGTGCATGTGTTTGTTTGAGTCGTGGACGGACAGCTCTGAGCCTCTGTTTTTACATACCGGCCCTGCTCTTATTGGCTTTGGTCTGGGGACCCATATCCCAGCTGTGTTGGAGATCCATCAACCCTGACAGGTCTATTGTACCACCACTCTTCACAGGCCCTGACCAACGACTCGCACCAAGATATCACTTTCAATTAGAAAAACATTCATGAGGAGGGATGGAGGTGGATTTGAAATGACTGCAGCAACTTAACAGGAGGCACACCATGGCTGCTAATTTAAGATGTTCATCATGTTCAGCTTCATCACTGAGAGAGGCGGGATTGAGAAAGTTACCTGCAAACTGTTTTCAATAACTCACTTTTGGATTACTTTGTGTCATGCAGTTTGTTCCTTTAGTTTTGGGGTAGGTCTGTTTTTTCAAAATTATCCCTCTGTAGTGCTCATCCTGTTCACAGTCTATATCTACACATGAGTTGACGAAGGAGTAGGGTACACCATGGACACTATCACAATGCATGTGTATGAGAATCTCATACTGGAAGCATTCTGCAGTATATATAACCAGTTTTTCAATCCAAATACTTTTAAATTTGTTTTTATGACTGAATGTAGCTGCCATTATTTCTGTTCTAATTAGGTGGTCTTTAACCTCAGTGACAATTTGCTCAATTACAGTGTGTCATTATGACAAAAGATTGTTATTCTGTGTGACTGGGTTAGCTGTTTTTAGGTAACGCTATAGTGGAAAAGCTCATTTTACTGTTTATTATACACAGAAAGAGGCTCCTATCATTTTCTAGATTTAGATCTTGAAACCTTGCTGAAGAACAAATAAATGTCTTCCTGAACAACATTAACTTCAGCCTCTATGAATCAAAGAGACAAGTCCACTCCAAAACTAAACATATAAACAAGTCTTGATGGTCCTCGGAGGCCTGAGGATTCAGAATTCCAGAAATGAATGGGTATTTGAATGATTGCTGCTGTGACAGGCTTGCTGTGATAGAATAACACATTCTGTTGAACAAATAGGCCCTTGAGTGCTGGCTGGTCCCAGGGGTCTGTCTATAGCCCCGAGGCTAGGGCTTTCACAGAGATGGGCTGCTCACAGCATGGCAGTACCCTGACAAACACTGTCTGACTCTGTAATGCTCCCTGTGTGAATGCAGGCATATACTTAACATACTGAACTGTGCATGCAGACATATAAAGATATGTATGTTGGTGTGTGCATGCTGAGTGAATAAATACTGTACAAAGAGTCACACACAAAAAGGAGGTGCTCGTAAAAGATCATTTCACCATGTAGTAGTTATTTTTTTGTTATAATCTCTCTTCTCTTTGCAACACAAAAGACTATACCATACAAGATGTTACTCAGCCCTCCAAATGAAAACTACCTTACTTTATTTTCACTCATAAGTGTTGGTGGCAGATTACAACTGTACGGAAAAATCTGCTGTCTGTGTGACTCTCCTGGTTTACCTTGTTGCAGCAGTTATGTTAGAAAACGCTCCAGCAGGGGTAAAAGCACTGGTGCTCAGCGTTGTTCACTGGTGCCTTAAGAGACATGTTGCTGGTGTTGTAATGGCACGAATCCTACACTGCAGCCCGGCAGCCCCACACAGCACGCTCTTTGATGATGTCACAGGGTTAGATAGGCGCCATTGTAGATACGGGCTTCCAGAGAGCCACTACACACTGTTCTAGCATCTGTTGAAAAAGAAACACCCTCCCAAGTCCCTTTGACACAGCTTTTTTTTTTTTTTACTTTTTTAAAGGAGAGCTGGACAAAAGCCACAGTTTCTTCTGTGATATCCTGTTAAGGCTGTTCTGGAGCCAGCCAAGCATGGCCTTCCTTCAGAGAGCTGGGGCAACATCATTCAGCTTCCTCCGTGTGATCCAAGGCACACAACAGACCCTGTGGTCCACAGCTGAGTGGCCAAGGAAAAAGACCCGTCACACAATGTCTTTTACCCATACGCACATTCAGAGGCATGCACATTATGCATCACCCCCATTAGGGCATGTAGTACACAGCACAAGCGCATGCATGCTACAGAAAAGTAAGTTTAGGTCTTGTAAAAGTGCTCTAAAATATAACTTCTTCTTTGTTATCTTATTTTTTTTTATGTTACATGATAAGTTAGCTCACACTCTAATTAAACCTTAACCCTACTTTCAACAATGACAGACCGACCCATAACCTTATAAACATGCCCTGCAACAATTGCAAAAGGCTTTCTGACATCACAACAAGTATGTGTTGTTGAATGAATGAATGAATGCAAGAATGGGAAAACAAAGGTTTTTGTGCAGTATGCTAAGAGGAAGCATACATGTTGTCACTCCAATAGACCCTCTGTTTCCAGTGAGCTCAATTAGACCAGTGCTAACTCTGTGTAATTAACACCCCCAACAGAGTAATCAAACAGAATCTAAATTAATGGTAATGCCAATGTATTGAGGAAGTGGTTTGAGTGGTGGGGGTGGACAAAATACAGAATGCATATCTCAGGGGCAAACATGATAGAATTACAAAATGAGCAGCTTGCAAACTGTCTTAGCTTTGATGAAGAAACGTTTAATTATCCCCCTGGTGGAAAAGGTCCCCTATTGTCTAAAGCTAATTTGTCCCTTTTGGCTACTTCCCTATCCCAGAGGCCTGTCTGTCTCAGGTTACCCCCCTCCTCCTCCTTACCAGCCTACTGCCACCCTGGGTATCAGCATCTCCTAGCTCCAAAGACAACCTCAACCCTGAGTTAGGTCCAGACAGTATTTTGTTTGTTAAGTGTAGCCCAAAGATCTGGGCCTTTGGGAAAAGATGAAAGGAGCAGTGCCGCCTCCCTCTCAGGGAAAGGATCAAGCAGGTCAATTTCCTCTGACTTTGTACTGTCTTGGAGTTTGTATTCCCTGAGTCCACAAAGGCCACCATTGGACTGGACCGGAGGCTCACTCTCTCTCAGCTGCCCTGTCTCTGCCCCCATTTGATTCACAGAATAATAGATGGCAATACATGCCTCCTAAGCACAACTCCTTTTTAAAAAGTGAAACAAGAGATAACACTCCCTAGAAAGGAAGGAACATCCAAATAGAAACAGATACTGTATAATTCTCTCAACACAAGGTTCTTGGGGGACACTGTGAAAACAAAATTATTCCAGGACAAGATATTTGTTTTTCCTGAGACATGACTAAAATGTTTGAGTATTTTATTTCAAATATTGTTAAATCATCAGTGTTGTTTCTTTTTTCTTATTTAGCCCTGAACAATTTCTCATGCTTTCCAGATAATAAAATTAAATACATTCACATTAGGCCTGACAGTGGATCCAGTTCACATTTAAATGCAATTTAAAAGGGGCATATATTTGCATAGTGAATTAAAATTAAGACCTAATTATGCAAATAAATTATCAAATGCGACAGGGGATGGTTTTCAATTCAGTTAATATCTCATTTTGTGAGACAATAGTTACTTGATAGTCCAAATGGCATTGCACCGATTTTGCTACAGAGCCACACAATGGTGTTAAATATTCAGGTGGTATTTAATTACAAAAAAAAAAAAAAGAAAGAAATAGACGCTCATAAATTACAAGCATTGCTTCTTAAATACACCTAGACAAATCCCCCTCCCTTAGGAGTTAGGTTTCCTTCATACATACCCTTTAATTCATTTTGCATGAGGCCTTTTGAAACAGATAGCACTGACATGGAGAGAAGGAAAAGTATGAGCTGCCATTAGAGTTCATGTGAAGTAGTTCAATAATTCATGTGCGCATTGAAATTAAATATTACACTTAAAAAATGGTTAACAATATTAGTCATAAATAACAACAAGAGAGAGGAAATAATGGAATTTTATAGATAGTATTATATGTAATTTGGACTTCTACGTGTCTAAAACAGACTTTTATCCACAAAATGCGAGTTGATTCTATTATGAAATGAAACAGAGGCGATTCCAAAGCACTAACTGAACAATTAATCAACATTTGTAAGAATTTTAAAGTTGGTAAACATCTTTTAAATATTAATTATCTCAGAGGAGGAGAAGCAGAAGCACAATTCCCAAAAGAGCGCCGCTCTGATGAGCATCATCTGAAACAAAATGAGAAACACAGCAGCCAAAATCAACCGAACAAACTAATCCCCACCATCATACCCGCTCTGACACAGAGCAAGCACAGAGGGTCAGCCCAGATAAGAAATCCTGGACTTTACATGAATATATAATCTGGTGGAAAAAAAAAAGAAAAAAAAAGCTCTCACTCCAGCAAACGCTACCTCCAGCAGGGGTCCTCCCTTATACAGGAAGCAGTCAAGGTGCCTGAGAAAAAAAAAATCTTTCACGTTATCTCTATTTTTAATTAGTAGCCATTTAAAACTACGCCACTAAAACCAAAGATGCATCTCTTTGGTAGATGGTTTTTATGTTGAGGATGTCTGTTGGTAGTTTGACTTAATTAAAAATCCCATAAGGACAAGTACGAATTTTAAGAGGACAGAAAGGAGGAAAAATTTAACTTTCGCTCAAGCTGATCCTCCAGATTTCAGCAATCAAAGTCTGGGAGATGAATAGCAGTGGGTTAATGAACTGGCCAAACATGACATTTGCTTCAGCATTAATTAACATAGTTGTAAAACTGAGCTAGCTGAGGTGGCAAGCTGCTGAAGGAGAATACTCATCTATGAATTTATGGTCTCCTGACATTGTTTTCTTGTGGTTTATTCTTATTCACTCTCCTCGCAATTCTCAGGATAACTGTGTTTTCAAGAGTCATGTTGAATAAAAGCTGCTTTGCATTTTGCTGTTTTTCTGAATGCACCTCACACACTGCCAATTAATTTGCTCTCTTTCAGAAACCAATCCTCTTTATCAAACATAAACAGGTTCCTCCACTATGACTGATCCACATATCAGAAATAATCAAATTCACAGAAGAAAATGGAAAAAATTGGAAGGTGAAATACATTTAGGAAAAATTAATACAGTGTTTTTTGTGTGTAAAATTAACCAAAAATAATAATGCCTCTCAGTCCCCAGTGTTTTTTGATTTACATCTCAAACAACAACAAACAGACAATATGTGAGATTGTTTTTCTTCACTGAATTAAATATTCTGTTCATCCTATAATGTACTCATCTTAAGGGCCATAACTAGGATGCTAGAAATACTGAAATATTAAACAAAAATCCCTCCAACAACCCCTCGACCCCTGAGGAAACGTTTGACCAGCCACCAAAATGACGGCTAACTGGTGGCACATTCTAATATATTTTTGTCATTTTATTCTTTTACTTAACTGCTTGGTTACATTTTATCTACAGTTTTTCCCTAAATGCTGTTTCTAATTTATATTTTCTGTCTAAAAATGATCAAATCTAAAGATATTTAGTCTAAAATATATAATAATTAGCCTTCAAAACCAACCCTGTGTAATTTATAATGTAGAATGTAAATACATTCAGCTAATTCATTCCCAGACACAATACAACTCCTTACACCTTAATAATTTTATATATCTTTTTATTTTTATTTTTACATAATCGAAACTGACAGCAGGTATGTAAATACACCTCTATGTGTTGTTTTAAACTTTCCTTCATTATGCGTTGTGCATCGTACAGCCAGGCGGAGCGTTGAGGGGAAGTGGTGGATGAAACAGGTGGAAGGTAATGAAGAGTATCATAGGGTAATTGATGACCCTTCCTCAGCATTGGAGATATTGTTCCAAGGCTTAATCTTTGTCATCAAAGAGAGAGACAGAGAGAGAGAGAGAGAATGAGAGATTGTGTGAATGAGGTGGAGGGAGGAGAGCTAGAGGCTTACTGTGTCAACTTTCTCTCTCTCTCTCTCCTGTGGGTCAAGTAAACAGCCTTCGTGGGGACAGCTCAGGGGCTGGTGTCTGACCAGCCAGGCTGAAAATGGCCCTTGTCCATTCCTGCCATGTAGCATTTCTTTTCCCAGCTGTTTGTCCTTTGTCATGGACACAGCTTGTAATAAGAAGAGCCAACATATTTATGGAGTGACTGACCTCACTGGTACACAGGTCTTTTATCTGCCGGGCACAAAACAGCTTTGTTACTCTTTAACAATTCACAAACCCACACAGTGGTGGAGAGGGTGGTTTTCGGCGAGCGGGGGAGTGTTTAGGTGCATGCACATACTGCAGGCTGGTCTATGTCTACATGCACATGCCTGCATGGGTGTGTGGGTTTGTTTGGAAGCAAGAAAATAGAAGAAACAGATACATTTTTTTTCCCCCTACAAGAACAGTGTCGGATTTTTCTCTTGAAACTCTGACTCGCCTCTGACCTTGAGGCCAATTAGAGTGTTCATGGCGAGTGATTTGTTTTGCTGTGTGCGGTGGCCGTCCACTCAGCAACATTTATGAGTGATTAGTTAAGCTTCGCCTGAGCTCTTTGAAAAACCTGCAAGGAGCGACAAAGCTACATTCAGATGGCTCTAGTAAGGGGAGTCCAGGGTAGGCTTAGGAGTGAACTTTGGTAGAAAGAGAAATGAATAATGAAGCGAACAAAGGAGTCCTTTGACAGGTCTGGTGTGTGTGTGTGTTTGTGTGTGTGTCAAGAGGCAGGCAGGGGATTCCCATTTAAGCAAGCCAGAGGTAGGTTAACAATATCTATTAGGACTGCAAACACTGGTGGAAAAAGTACTCAGGTCTTTTACTTAAGTAAAAGTACCAACATGACAATATAAAATGTACAAATTAAAGTCCTCATTCAAAATCCTACTGAAGTGAAAGTACAGATTTTAGTTTTATCAGCAAAATGTACAACAAAAAGTAACAAAAGTACAAGTACTGATTCTGTGGTTAAAAAAAAGTCCAGTTACTGATGTGTGTAAGAATATATTATTGTGAATAGTGATGCATCAGTGTGTGAGCAGCATTTTACTGTTGTTGCTGCTTGAGGTGGAGCTTGTTTTATTTACTCTATACAAAGTTTCATTTAGTCCAGTGGTATCCAACCTGGGGGTCAGGTCCCTCTTAAGGGTCATGAGATAAATCTGAAGGGTTACGTGATGATTAAATAGAGAGAAAAGAAGTTTTCATTTTCTGGACTTGCCTCTAATCTTAAAAATATTGAAATACTAGATAATTTAATCTTATGAAGCATTGGACAGTGAAACAATCTAAAGAGTTCTGAGGGGAAATGTGTCTTTGGTTGAAGTGCCAACATTGACATCTGACACATGTTTTTTGTAAGGGGTCAGAATCTTTAACAGTGTGTTAAGCTTTATACATATATTATATTTGTTTTTTCAATGCAAAATGTTAAGTATTTGTCAACTATATCTCTTAATATTTCCAATTGAAATTTAGTGGAGTAGAACTATGAATAAAAATGCAGTAACGTACACACAACTCAAAATTTTACTGAAGTATGGTTTTGAATCAAGATACTTTCCACCACAAACATTCAGTGATTTCCTAGAACAAAAAACATCCCAGCTTTTAATTTTTGATCATCACAACATGTGATCTTACTCATGCTAATGCTTGATATAAATTTATATATTTTAGTGCCCCTCATAATTTTACATAATTTTTGATGTGTGTGACATCTCAATACTTTTATCAAGGTTAAAGAGTGAGAATGTGACCTCTTCAATCAATTAATAGTTCACATCACACAATGGCAGTCGTATCTAATGAATACTGTTAAATAGCCTAAATGCATTTTAATCCTCTCCATCAAAGCATGATTACAAAGGACGGGTATATCAAGTGGTCCTTTCATTTGGTTAACATGATCAAATTGACTCCTGTGTCATGAGAGATGACACCAGTGGTAATTAATTTCTCCATTAAGGGTGGCCGATGTGACAGCCATGCAAACAGAGCGGAGTGACAGGGAGGACACGATAACTTCAGCAAACTGAGACAACCCAACTGGTGAGGAGGAGCAATGGGTAATCACATTATCCGTCTGCGGGGGAAAGCATTGTTCATTAAAATAAAACAACACGGGCTACATCGTCTGTCGCTGCATCGTCAGCATATTTGCAGATCTGGCAGATTTCATCATGGCTATGCATTTACATATAATAATGAACTTTTTAAAATTCATACCAAATTAGTCAAGTGAGCTATTAGAGCCTGTGGGTATTTCCACCAGGGGCCGTGTAGTTGTACAGTTGCTATTCTTCTTTGTTTCATTTGCTCTATAGTTGATAAAAACACACATGCACATACACAATGTGAGTGATTCATTGCAGACAGAGGTACTCTTATGATGAGATATTTATTTAGATGTGCATCAGAGGAAAGGAAAGCTTCAGATCAGATTGGTAAGATTCTGAACTGGTTAAATTTAAGGTAAATCTCCTCTTTAATGGATTAATACACAATGATAGAATTTATAGAGTTGCCAGGATTTTCTTTTCAAACATCATTTCCATGTATATTGAGTGACTTTTAATACATTAGTATGGACTGCAGACATCTAACATTCCCTTTCGCAGCACCATTCCGCACCTTTTAATGCAAATCAGCTTGTTAAATAACCTGTATATTTATCAATGAATGTGTGTAAGTGTGAGGCTGCCTGCGTGTGTGTGTGTGTGTGTGTGTTTGTGTGTGTTTGTGTGTGTGTGTGTGTGTGTGTGTTTGTGTGCGTGCCCACAGGCTGTCTGGTTGCCTGTGGGGGTTTTGATAAAAAGTGAAACCAACAGTCTCTGTTCCAGCAGCGAGACCCGGGGGCTTCTCCCAGGGAGGGGGTGATTGTCCAGCATTTTCACCACAATGCTACCATATGGGGAACAGAAGGTTTCAGCTACTGGCTCCCTGCCAGAGCAAAGGCAAACACCAATCCACATATGCATAGAAGTGGTCATTTAGAGCCACCACTTTTTACCATAACAACAGATGAAATACAGGAGTCATTTTGTTTCCACTAAGAGGCATTGTTCCCAGGGCTCACCATCTCTTAAGCTGGCTCCGTATGAGGCAGGATAAACTTAGGGGCCCAGGCCCTGGTGTAAATAACAAAGAAAACCTCACTTACATGCTTCCTAAATCCCATCGAAAGATGAAAAGGAAAGAAGAAAAAAAAAAATCCACTCCATTTCCTCATCTTCTGGAAATGAGCTTAACACGAGACGAGACAAATGAATTTATTTAAGTGGCTGTCCATAGTGTGTTTGTGTGTGTGTGTGTGTGTGTGTGTGTGTGTGTGTGTGTGTGTGTGTGTGTGTGTCTTTTGAGGCAATGTGCTATATGATTTGGAAAGCTGAAATGCTCCAGTTGCTTCACAATTTTAATATCAATCCACAATAATTAACAACATGTAATCATATAAATGGGTTTTAGCAGCAATTACGCTCACAACTGTCACGATGGACACAAACTAAAGGAGCTGTCATTGTTTACAGATTCATTTTTGATTGAACATTATCCTAATTGTTTTGTCTGCAGAAAGTGCGCTCACAGAATTTCATTTTTGTACACAGTGAGGCAAGATTCAAATGTCATCTGTCAAAATTATGATGACTAATATTGCTTTTATTTTTACATACAAATGTGTCCAGTTACACATAAGAATACAGTCTACTTTCAGATTAATTACGTCTTGACTGGCCATTATCAAGTTACAATAATTAGCAGTTCATGCTAAAATAAAAATAGATAAAAATAAATACAGATAAACAAGGTCTATACCATAATACAACTAACAGAACAACACATTAAAAAATTCTCCATCAAGAATACCTCAGGTTTGAGTTGAAAAACAACTTTGTATTAACAACTTGTATTAGCAGGTGTCAGTGTTCCCCTTGTTGTGAGTTTCTTCATTTTAACACTGAAAGCAATGAGCCAATCGGCCATTTTGTGCAGGCCAGCAAGTGGTTTAGTGTGTATTTCAAAGCTGGTCAGCCAGTCAGTGAGCTACTTAAGAGCAGCAATATTGTAATAATGACTCACTGATGGGAAGGTAGCAATGGAGCTGAACTTCTTACAGTCCTCTGATGCTGCCTGATTATGACTTTAAAGGAATAAATTATTACTGCAAACAACTTCAGAGTCTTAACCCCTTCCAGGAGCTACTGCTTTCTGCTTAAAGGAAAAATGGTGAGGAACAAATAACGAGCTAACTGCTAAAATGTCCTTATCTTTGTGTGGATGGGGAGCTACATTAAATGCTGTGCACATTTAGTAGTGATTGGCAGAGTGATACAATGCAAGTATGACAGCAACATGATGTTGTCAATGTTACACTGAAGAAGTTGTCACTCTGCTTTTAAAGGTGATGGAAATAGACAGTTAACAGTAACCAGCATCACACTAATTAAGGGCTTATTTTGTATTCCAAATAAAGTGCATTTATGGTTTCATTTATGATAAATGGTAAATAATACCCATAAGAAATATAACACCGAGTTATCTTCTGAGGATGATGTTGCTTCGTCCACATGTGATCACACCACTATTAAGCATGTTTTCTATGTGCAATATATCCATTCATCTGTTGAATGGATTGATTGTCTGGCCTTGATAATAGAAAGGGATGTTATGGTCAAAATAGCCAGAGGTCATTTTCTCCTTCTGTAAGTTCAACCTTGATTCTTAATGTGGGGAGATCATAGTAAATCATAGCTACAGAATCCGCCATCCAAGTTTATTGGATAAGAAATGTAAGCCTGCAAACTTGGTGGAAGTATTTATCAGGGCCACGCTAATGCACTGTGTTTAAGCCACATCCGATCTCAGTGAAATATTATAAAGGAGTTTTTAATATCCAGAGGGTGTCGGGCTGGAGCGGGAGGCAGTCAGCTGCTTCAGTATAACCAAATGTTACAGTATAAAACAGCGTGTCGCGCTGCTATTTGACATGGTGGAATGAGATTAAATGGAATTCATTTCTAAGTGAGGGGAAATTACAAGCCTATTGGCAACCCGACAGCAGCCTCTGCTCACCCCCACCAATTGCCCAACAACGGAGGGGTAGTCGGGCATGAACAGTGACATGAACAGGGAATGACCCCACAAACCACATCCGTGGCCACCTTCAGTACGGCAGGAGGAAGCTGTGTTGTTTTAAAGGTCAGATCAGTCTGAGGTCGCACAAGCATATGTCTGCTGCTCAAGATACACAGCTACACTGTAGGTAAATTGGAAGCATTTTTTAAAGACATTGGTTTGACTTTAAAAACATGTATTTGTGTTTTGGTTAATGCACTGAAAGATAATAATTTGAAGACAATACACAAGTAAACAACACACCATTAAAGTATCCTGTTTTATAAACCCTCTTCATAAAGAAGCCTTCCAAACAATACAAATGCCTTCTGTTCAGACCACTGGACTTTTCATTGTTCCTATGGTGCTGTGACCAGAGAGAGGCCCTTGACATTCTGATCCTTTAACACATGTCTCGGGGTTTCCAGCACATCAGGATGACACCTCGTGAAAGGGGAACTCCACCTTTGGCTTCTCCCGGAGAACAACACGTGTCAGCGGCCCCCCGTGGGCCCTGTCAGGGGGTGAAGAGGTTAGGCGCTCTGTGCGGCTGCACAGATCCCGGCCTTCTTGAAGACCACCATAATGACTGCTAATTACGCTGCCATCTGTGGGGTGGGCTGTGTTATGTAGACACCTGTTCATTAAGTAGGAGAAAGAAACTTTTCTCTCAGCAGCGTATTCTATACAAAATGGCAAATTCAATAGCTTTCCTGTCCCCCATGATACAAATGTAGAACATTTTGAATTTATTCTAAAGGTTTCCACAGAAACCTCCCAGCTCCACATTAAGCCACGTAAAAATATCAATAAAACTTCAGAGCATGCAGAATTGAACTCTTCTGCACTGCTAATGATTGAGTGAACTTTGTGTGATACCTTTCCAGCTTCAGAAGGCATCACCAAGGTTAACCAGGCCATCGGGCAGCATTAGTAGGGGGGTGTTTGGAGGGGAAGCCAATAAAAAGCTCTCAGATATCTGCTGAGGGGGAGCACAGCCTGTCAATTCTGTGGCCCTAAGAGGTGATCTGCCATTACCGACTCACAAAAGACTAATGAGAGCCATTCTGTTGCCAGCACCTTGAATAATATGTCAATACTCATTCAGGCTATGTTGAATGCTACCTGCTCTACTTTCACTTGATGTGATACAGATCCTCCCTTATTTCCCGAGAACATTTAGCAGTTGGCAAACTGTCCAGGTAACTAATGTTTTAGTAATAATTCAGATTTTCTGTACTGTAGATAGACTCAATACTGAACTTTGATAAATTCTGAAAGGCTTTAAAGCTGTCTCCTCCTCCTCGAACATCTCCAGACACATTCATCTAATCCCTATCTTTCAGTTTAAGATTTATATAAACGGATGATTGCTAAGCATCACATATTTCAACATTTTATCTGTTGGGCTTATGACTCCATTTAGCTTTAGATCCTCAGAGAGTGAGCCAGCACAGCAATCATAAAGTGAGGGCCAATTAGGATGTTGACGGATTGATTTTGGAAGATAAATTTGGGATGTAAAAGGTTGACATAGCTGCTGTGTCTCTTTCACTGCGTGTGTGGCTCCCAATTAAGTGAGAAGAGGCAGTTTTTTTTCTCTCCAGGATCAGAGTGTCTCCCTGACAGATGAGCCACTAATGAGAGCAAATCTCACTAAATCCTCAAGAAACATGATGAATTGAATCATGTTCACCCTGTTCATTTGTCGTGTTCACAGATGAGACAAAATGCAACATTTATCTAGTCAACAAATAGCAAATGAGTAGGTTGGTCCATCATTGTTCATACAGCGTCTGCATTTTTTTAAAATCATATTAAGCCTGGGATACTGTCGTTTTTTTTTTTTTTTTTGTGCTCTTCCTGATACTGTATTTTCTTCTATCCTCCTTGTCTCACTTGAAACATAGTATGGAGGTTGAAGGCAGGCATATGTTAAGTCCTGAGGCCTCAATCTGCCTCCCTCCCTAATATTTACAAGACAAATTAAGGAGGCTATCTCTCTCATTATCACACACCCAACCCTCACCATATGTATCCTTATTATTAGACAGCCAGTAAGATCAAGAACAAGATGTCCTATTTTCAAATTTAAATTACCAAGTCTAACCTTAATTGGTTAGAAACGTTGTTTAGTGGATGGTATCAAAGTCGGGCTTTGGAGAGAATCCGACAGATGGCTTAGTCTTATGACTTGTATTAACACCTTCGAAGTTTAATGAACTGTTAATTGCTTTTCTAATACATAATGGGACCATTGGAATACAAGCGGTAATGCAAACAGATTAGTTTGTAGACAACAGATAAACACCCGTCCTGTTCAATGTCACCTTTAAGTACCTTGAAAACAAAAGCAAGCTGGAGGATAAAAACAAAACACCCATTTTTGAGGTTATGGGGGTATTTTAAAGGCACAATCTCATTTTTCAACACATAAATTTGATATATATAAATAGATAAAAGGAGTTTGACTTGATAGAAATAATGTTTCTATTAATTGTAATTGAAATAACAACACTTATACAGCATTAAAAAATATGAATACCTTCATTTGTTGTCTGCTGACAATTCAATTAACAAAGAAATGATGGCACGTTCCAATACGCTGTTTTAACTTTTGGTGTCGCAGATGACTTTTTTGTTTAAATCTGGTACACATACATCGCATTGTGGCCACAAGTGGTAATGATAAATGATAAAATATAGAGTAACCATAACACAATTGGAGAAGATGGAAGTCAGAAAACACACAAGGTATCGCACAAAAACAGCCAACATGAGCCTCCAAAAGCTACTGGTCATACCAGATCAGGTAAGACTGTAGCAGAAAAACACCTCAACGTATTGTGTTGAGAAAGTGTGTGTTTGATTGTGTGTGAGTTCAACTTTTCAATTATAACAAAATTACTATAATATATTTGCTTTAAAATTTTAAATAGTCTTGCTTTAAGCCATTTGTAAAACTGATATTGTGTTACATTGGTCAGTTACTGGTTCCCAGTAGGTTTATTTCATTTGAACCATGCAGCCGCACAACTGACACCAACATTTAAGGTTGTCAGTTGGTCGTAAACTTAATAATAATGTTAGTTTTTTTGTTTTTTTTTTGTTTTCATTCTGCTGGCCCAGACTCATGACCCTGAGATTATATTTAGATAGTAGACACTCTCAGCTCCACTGATAAAACTGCAGGACTAAAAAGTCTTAATTCACTACAGTAGTTCATCTATCTGTTTTAGCTGCGCTTGTAATATGGTGTGTGCATTGTACTTGAGCAACCATAAATGCACTCCTACCTTCTGAGGTAGTGCTTTATTAAATTAAGCCATCTTTAAGGTCAATATACTTCTGTAATGAGTTGTCTCTTTTGATCATCAGAGGTTAGATTGTACCTTGATCCTCACTCCCTTTAATGGTGTTGGCGTCACAGCCAAGCTAACACCAACACTGATGTTTTTCATATTTCAGCTTAAAGTCAGTGCAAGTAATGTTGTGCATGCTTAAAATCCATTTCCATAACTAAGTGTAATTTCCCCTCAGTTTGTTCCTGTTTAATGAGGTGAAGTCTTGTTTGTATGCCTCCCAATGTCACCAGAAAAGTCATTCAAGCGGCTGTGTCAGAATTAAATCAAATTAGCATTACTGTGCTGCCATTTTACATCAAACTGTTCGAGTAAAAACATTTTGCTCTAGTCAGTTTTACATAAAATTTGATTTTCCCTTTGCGTGTGACTCTGCTGTTTCATTCAAAATTCTTGAAGGGGCTTTAATGATGGAATGTGTAAATGACTCGAGGTGGGTGCGGTGAGGCAGGGGGGCGATAGCGGAGGAGAGAAAATGACCAACATTGATTTATCCTGGCTGTTCTCTTGTCTGGTTGGTGCCGTCAGAACACCTCGCTGCATCCCATTCCCTCCCATTATCTCCCTGCGATCACCGGAGTCCAACGAGTTTCCTACAGGGTCATAAATACTTCCCCCAGACCCCATACTGCTTTCACATCATCCTCCAGACGCCGCCTAATGACAGCAAAAGACAGACAATGCATCCTTTCTCTCGTGACTGCCATCTTTCTCTCTGTTCATACACATTTTACAGTGGCTGAAGAACGTATACCTACACCATGAGAGGCCAGCAGCGGCCGTCCCCCAGACTTTGCATTTAAAATGGTACATTAAAGCAACATGTCTGAAAATATTGCACATGATTGATGTTGGTAATGACAGTGTTTCCTCAGTGTGAAAGTCATATGTGTGGTTTTCTTTATATTTAAGATCCCCAAGAATAGAAAATGTCAGCGCCCTGAAACAAACAAAAGAAAATAAAAAAGGAGGAAAGACGATCCTGTCAATCATAAACTCACATGGTAACAGAAATATGCATTCTGTCAAATACTTCCAGCACTTCTCGATGGGGAGGAGACAATCTATCAGACACAATGAATCAAATTAATTATTTTGACGCGCTGGTCATCCGAATCAATTAGAGAGGAGCACACAATGAGCCACAGGCATAAAAAAGTCTTTTACCCAACCAAACATTCCCATCCACAGCCCTATTAGAGAGAAAGCCACATTCATAAACCACTTACATATGAGTCTAAAAAAAAAAGAAAAAAAAGAATTGAGACCCATCTGATTCGCTACAGCCATCAGGCCAGGTCAAGTGGGCGGTCAATTGCGTCATTGTTTTGCTGATCAATTGTGTGTACAGTAAACAGCAAACAAGTTGCTTTTCATTTACCAGTTTACAGAGGGAAGCAACGCATTCCAGATGAAACTAATGACCTCTGACTAAAAATTTGGCAAGTGATGGACCTGAAAGTGCCCCAGACAGAGAGAGATGTTCTTCTCCAGTTAGTGTTTTACTTTGAAAGCAGCTTTACAAATTGGTGGCACAGACACAGAAGAACAATGTGCGATGGAAAACAATAATTTTTATTCCAAAAACTAGTCTGTACATGTAATTTCAATGGTGGACAGGCACTATAAAAAAGGACACTAAAACAGTCACGCAGTCAGTCAACCAGCTGGGGGCCAACGTTGTTAGCCAATGCTTAGTCCCATCTGTGATTTGAATGCTCTCTATGGTACTCCATGACTCACATTTCTCTGTGTTGTGATTTGAATTAAGCAGTAATGTATGAGGTGCTGGTAGCCAACCACACAGCAGGGCCCATGAAAAAGAGACAGCTAATGCTAGGTATACTACCCCGTCCCTTTCTATAATGTGGGACTCACACAAAGTAATGTCCTATAACAATCAGTGCTGATGTAGGCAAGCTACAGGCTAACTTTCTAACACTTTCTGAGGGGATGCTAGTTAGCGTAGCTGACTAGATTCCACGTTCTGAGGGGAATTTACATTAAACAGCATATCTGTAAACAGACAGACGTCTCCTACTTCACCAACGCTATGTCGGTTTGTTGAAAAAGGGGAAAAACAACATCCTCTATAAACATTTGGAGGCTGTTGGGCTATGACGTGCTCTAGGACAATTCAAAATTGCGTTTTCACCAGTTTAACAATAATATGTTTTAAGTTAGGGTTCAGAAACACAGAAAAATGCACTGAAGGCATTTATGATAAATCTTTGACTGAACTAAATATAAGTTGCTCTGTCAGTTTATTCACACAACCCACACTGTGTTTGGCAGACCATATTTAGGGACAGTCAGCTGGCAGAATGAATTGGCCACCCACAGATCCCTTGCATTGTAAAGCTGCCACATGCTCTATTAATCCCCACTGTTCGAATGTATACATTAAAGATAGCAGAACAAAATCAGACAGCAAGGCCTACGCTGCGCCATGAAATCAGGACATCATCATCCTTTGGTCTAAACATGAATATTCACACCACGCTTCAGTTTACATCATTAGAAACCAAAGCATGTGTGCCAATCCGGGCTTTGATGTGATGCTCTGAGTGACTCTCCACTGTCACGGAGACCAAGCACATATTGTAAACTGTAATATATGACCTCGTGTTGAGCATATTCTTTGTGGGGTCTCGCAGACAAGCCGTGCACTTGGGAGGGACACGAATGACTGAACATTGCTCTATTGAGTAAGCCTCCTAATAGAATGGCATGTTTAGGCCTGTCATTCAAAGCAGAGGAGCGTCGTGTGATGAGGAGGCTCGGTAAATGAGTATTTTAGCAGGCATAGCTAATGTCTACAAACCTGCGGTGTTTAGCTTGCTGTTAAGGATGACATTAACAGAGACACAGACCCAAGGATGCTGATCAACCCTGAGGTCCTAACACATGGGATGGTGTTTCTGGCTCATTTCCTGCACCATAATCAAGGCTTATGTACCTTTGTGTGAAGCTGGACAGATTTGTGTGTGCGTTTGTAATATCTGAGAGCCTGCTTTTGTGTAACTGAGCTCAGCTTCAGATGTCAGTTTTCTCTGTCTATGTCATTGTCTCTGTCTCTCTCTTTTTCTGTCCGTCTTCCTCTCTCACCCTCTAATGGAAACGGGAGGGAATCAGCTAATTAAGGATGTAAATGGAACTGAGGAGTGACAAAGAGCCTGCTTGTAATTCGCATCTAAATTGTCTCTTACCTCAGCAGAAAATTTATCACAGGCGACAATGTCAACTTTTACATGAGGAGAGCCATTTGCATTTTTTGAATTTATTACAAGGGTGGCGCCGCAATCATAAGCTGTGATACAGACCCCTACTCTCCCTCCATTCTGCTGCACCCACCCTACCCATCGCTACCGGGTAGAGGATAATCTGATGGGTTCCTCTTCAGTGATCACTCAGCAGTGGTGGAGATGCAGGAAAGAAAGGAGGAGAGGAGAGGAGAAGAACAGAAGTATCAAGGAGAGAGGTGAAGAGAGTTTGTTGGATGTGGAGCATAAAGTGGTCCACCCACTTGTTTGTGTTTGTGTGTGTGTGTGTGTGTGTGTGTGTGTGTGTGTGTGTGTGTGTGTGTGTGTGTGTGTGTGTGAGCGTGTGTGTGAGCGTGCATGTGTGCAGCAAAGCCACACCACTCTCCCGAGCGACAGAAACCTTGTTGTGATTTATGCAGCCTGAGATATGAGTGCTGGTTACGCAGTAGCAAGACATCGATCTGACAAAGCAAACCAAACAATAAAGAGGCGAGGAAGATGATGTGCCCAGTGGAGTGGAGAAATGGAGAGTGTACCTATAAGAGCTAATTATCTGAGCACATAATTCTTCAGGTTAAGACAGGGGGAGCTGAGAGCCAGCCAAGCCACAGCTGTCTGAGAAAAGGCTCAGCTACACAATGGGCCTGAGGTCCCAGACTCTGGTCAAGAATAATTCCAAATAAAAATGTATATCAGTGCAACATGTCAATAAACGAGGCTTAGCTCAAACGAGTAGGACCAGGATTAATCTGTGTGCAGCGAAATATTCCACGTCATGTTTGATGAACTGCAAAGGGACTAAACAAATATTGAACTGCCCTGCATGTTATGACACTATAGTGTTTTTGTGCAAGTATGTAGAATTAGAATTAGTAGTTTCTGTTTGTTTGTTTGTTTATTGGCTAAAAAGATATATAAATACTAGCCTGACATGTGTCCTGATTTGGGGGCTTGACCTGTGAAGAAGCTGCTCTGGAGGTCCAGAAATGTTACAACGCAAGCCACTGTTTCAAACTTGCTGTTTAAACTGACTTAAGTAACCAACAACATTTATTATAACAACACGCTACCATCTACCTGCCATGTATGTATATATATATATATATATATATACTTGATTTACCTCTAAGCTTGGGATGAAAGCAGATCATCTAATTTTGGAGCCTTGATAGTTTAGCAGTGAGCACAAGTTTCCACATAGAAAATTCTCAGCCTTATTGTTGAGTAGATTATAAGGTCTTGGTCAGAAGTTATATAATAGCTACATCTGGCCCTCATGATTTTATCAGCAACCCATTACAATCATTGAGCAAGTTCACAATTCACAGTTCAAATACGGTCTTCCAACCTCATGTCATTTCTCTATAAGCCGTGAAAACAATAATGATAATATTTGCAATTATTATTTCCTATCTTGCAAACCCATTCTCTGCTTCTGTAAGCAGCGATCCTTTAATTAGACACAAGCGCGTACACACACACACACACACACACACACACACACACACACACACACACACAAAACACACACACAAAACACAAAAACTGGGGCGGTGGGTGCTCACTGCCATTAATAACACTATATAAAAGCAAAGCCAGACAGCCTCTGACACTTTTAGTAGTTTGGGAAACAAGATGTAATCTGCGTTTGGTGCCAGGAGCGGACCGGGGCTGTGTGTGTGTGTGTATGTGTAAGAGAGAGAGGGAGTGTGGCCTGTAAGTCAACGCAAACAGAGCACTGTGAGTACATCACTGATGAAGACATTATCTATGAGTTATACTCGCACAGACAACAGGAGGGAGAAGTGTATAGGAACCATAAGACAGAGAAAGTGACAGATGAAATGGGCATCTGCTGTTGCCAAGGCTAGTCACTGATGTGTGCATTATTAGTCTTTCAAAAGCACGAGTGTGTGAATTAGAGGGGGAAATTCACTCATAAGTAATAATAAGTAGAAGTGATACATACTGTGGATGCTTACTTGTTGTTTGGGTGCTTTGTGCTTCAGTTCTGTCCATTGCGTTTGTTTTATATAGGCTAGCATTGTGTTACATTGCAGCATTTTGTGTTGGGTATGAGAGGATAGAGCAGAGGATGAGGTTCCGTTAAGTGGCACCCTTGGCACCCATCTAACCTTGGCATACTACTGGGCATGCTCCACTGGCCCTGAACATGCTGAGGTTTGAATCCAGAAATGCCTTTGTGCAGCACAGGCCACCAGAGGAGAGGTGTGTGTGTGTATGTGTATGTGTGTGTGTGTGTGTGTGTGGGGTGGCTCCATTAATATCTTCAACTGTATTGCATCACTCAAGACATAGCTTAAGACATAGATGAAGCTAAAGATCGGATATCCAGTATCTGCAATACCTGGGGAGCATATGCTTGAAAATGAGATTCATCTTCCAAAGTAAGTGGGCCTAATATAAAAAGTCCATTACCAGCTTGCACAATATTAAACTTTTAGCAGTTTCAAGAATCAGTTACAGTACGTTCGGTTCATGCAAGGTCAATTTGTGTCATTGTTTCCTTGTTTCTGTGTTTGTTTGTTTAATATAAACCATGAATTCTAATTCTGGCAGCACAGAATGGCCACATTAACCAGGCATGGCAGTCTGGGACGGCGTCCAGCTGGAAGCATGTATGGGATGCTGCTTTCCCGCCACAAAACTGGCTTCACTGGCAACAGCTAAATAGTTTTTCATTCCCAAATGGTCGTTAAAAGGGAAAAAGGGGGGAAGCAAAATCAAATATTTCATAGTAAATCTTGGGACTGCTTTTTTACTTCTGGTTTCTACTCCCTCAATTGTCATAATTATACTATGATTTGTAGATCGACATTCAAACTTTTTTTTATCTCACCTGTGCCAGAAGTGTCTGATAAGAAAAAAAAGGGGGAGGGGGGTCATATGCTATATTCCCATTGGAATGTAAGAGACATAATAATTCCAAATCTTTCTTCACTATTCATCTTCTCATCCCTCCTGTGTTTTCTTTTCAGCCTGGCTGGCAAGTTAGCGTGTTGGATGGTTGTATGGACTATGGTGTCTGCATTAGGAAATGTCTGGGTGAGGCCTGAGTTCAGGGAAAGTACATCACAGAGTGTGTGTGTGTGTGTGTGTGTGTGTGTGTGTGTGTGTGTGTGTGTGTGTGTGTGTGTGAGGTGGCAGTGAGCCCCTGGTGACCATTTCTTATTTTCAGCATTGCAGTCACCGAACTTCATCCTGACCTATACTGCAGTGACACATGATGCACAGCGGACATAAACATGACAAAAACATGTCAGAACTACACACACACATAAATACGAATGCATGTGTCGCATGTTCGCTCAGACTGATGCATAAATTTGTGAAAATGTGAATGAAGTTTTGAAAGCATTTCCCTGGCTCTTGGGCCATGAGCCTTTTTTCAACTCATAAACAGGAATCCAAAGTTGAAACGAACATAAAAAACACACGTGGAGACACTGTCACATGGCGGCTGCGCTATTAAAATCTCCATTCCTCCTGCCTTTCCCAACATGCTGCAGAAGCGCAGCACTAATCTTTGGTCCTAGTGCCCTCATTGGCCTTTACTGTGTACAGCCGCCTTTCTCTTACACTTTCATCAGAATCCCATTTCTCCCCCCCTACAGCCCAAAAGCCCCCTCTGAAACTCTACCCCTCACACCGCCATTCTAGCCTGCCTATGATGGATGGCCGCACCTCAGGTCCTCTCAGCCTGTCCATCAAGCCTGGCGATTAAAACACTTGGAATGACCAACATTTTTCTCCCTCCCCCCCCCCCCCCCTCAGCCCCTTTTCCCCCATGCCACCCCTCCACTCTCAGGCCACCACCATTGCAGCCCTCTGCCCCCTCACCTTTCTCACCCTCCCTCCCCCTAACACTCCTCTCCTTCTTCAACTGCCCCCAGAACCCCACAATCCATCTTGTGGAGAAAAAACATCATTTATTCTGTACTTCCCAGATAATTTACTTTTTCTCTCCCTCTTTCATTCCTCTTTTCTTTTTCTCCTCCTTTCTACAGGAATTCTCCATTTCCCTATAAAATGAAAATTCATCTGGAATTACATCTTATGTCATCATTATGTTTATTAAGCGTGGATGATGTATATGAGGAGCTGCGGCATGCCGCTGAGTGCTTAATGATGCATAAGATTAAGCCGAGCCTCTCAGCTGTGCTGAGACTCCCCTCTGCTTCCCAGGCTGCAGACACACGCTGGGGGAACAGGCTCCAAACGGCCATCAGGTGAACAGGGGAAAAGGGAAAGCCTACATCCTCTTTGTGTGTCAGCAGAGAAGGAGGAAGAGTGTGGCGTTGGTGCAGAAGAGTTGCTGATAGGGGAGGATCAGAGAGTTGGCAGCCACTTCAGAGAAAGAGAAAGAAGTAGTGTTTGTATCAGTTTGTTGGGTGCAGTCAAAGTGAATTTCTGAAATTGTGTCCACACATAGTAACTATTACAGACATTTTCTGTAATAATTATGAGCTCATGAGCTTCTCCCTGTTACCTCCCCCTATGTTCCACAACTCCAAATAACTACATCCCTCCTTCTCTTCTCTGATCTTCTCATATTTTGATCTTCGTTCACACTCACACTCACACACACATGCACCAGACACACACACACACACACACACACACACACACACACACACAAACAGAAGATTTGCTCCCGGCCTCCCTCTAGCCTAGCAGCAGAAGCACCAGCAGTCTATGACAAAAACATTATCCTTCTGGTGCTAAACAATCCAATAAACCTCTCCACAGGGAAGAACTTAACCTCTCCTCTCCTCCGATGCTGGCTTCCAGACCACGTGACGGCTGCCACAGTAAATTCAAATCATTAGTCTTCTCACTCCACCATACAGACAGGGAAGGAAAAAAATCCGCCTCTATTAGTAATGGAGACCTCGTCAGAGACCTTCCTCTGAGAGCCCTGCCTTCCCAATTCCCACAGGAAAAATCCCCAGCAAAAAACTAATTCTACTTTTAATAATCTGTCATCACGACCAGAGGCAGTCATAAATTATGTGGGGAGCATGTGCGGGAGCGGGCCACGAGAGGGAACTCAGGGGGAGAAATCAAAGCCTGAGTTTGACAAACTTTGCCGAAGATAAATAATAACTTACAAACAGGATTAGTTGTAAAGTCACGGATGAGTGCCCTGCCAAGCAGTTTCCCTAACAGTCTATGCAGGATGAAGAATTTACAGACACACCTGTCATTAGCACCTCCCCTCTCTCCTCCATCCCCCATCCTCTCTTTTCATTCTCACTCCCCCGGTCTCTCTCCACTGTCTTCCCAATCCTGACAGAACCCCTTTGCTTTTTCTCTCACAGCAAACATTGTTTGTGTTTCATCATT
This sequence comes from Seriola aureovittata, assembly GCF_021018895.1. Classification (NCBI taxonomy): domain Eukaryota; kingdom Metazoa; phylum Chordata; class Actinopteri; order Carangiformes; family Carangidae; genus Seriola; species Seriola aureovittata. The sequence goes on from NC_079377.1 coordinate 14,161,072, forward strand.
AACCCTTTTGGTTCCCAGGGACAGGTTCAGAGGGAGCACCATTCTGTGGAGACTGTAGCACAGACAGCAAGCTGGTTACGAGCCAGTGTTAGGGGAGTGTGGCAGGGGAAATGGCCTCTTCCTCCGCCCTTAAGTAAATAAACATGAATAACTAATCAGCGTCCCGCACACACTAGCACCAATTGCAAATGGAGCTGGGTTTACTCTGAGAGGCTGATGAGACACCATCGATCGGGATGATTGGTTTCTGGGCATCTTTGTGTGCACACAGCATAAGCATGTGTATATTTGTGAAAATGTCTGTGAACCGTATAGGTGCATTATGTTGTGTGTGTGTGTGTGTGTGTGTGTGTGTGTTTGTGTGTATGTGTGTGCATCTGTGTGAGGCAGAGCTGGCGAATGAAGCAGCCAGTATGGGAAGAAAGGGGCTATGAGCCGTGGGGTTGTTCTCACACTGTTTCCATGTCAATATTTGCTGGAACGATCGACATGCATCATAATCGGCTCCCTCTATCAAACCGCAGCTAAAGGCCCATCTCCATGCAGGTGACAGAGACCAGTCAGTTGATGAGTCGTCGTCGTCCCCCCCCCCCCCCCACAGCCAACCATGAGGGGAGGAACTGGCTGAAATGAGACAGGCATGTTCCCACAACTCTGTGTCAAATCTCTATTGATTTAATCTTAAACAGAAAGACACTCTCCTAGGTTACACAGCATAAGGTCACCTGATGTGATGTAATAGCAAACTTTTTGACGACAGGGAGGAATTTGCAGTACTGACATTTGTCTTGTGATATTGCTTTGTGTTATCCAATTATATATATATACATATAATTGGATAACACATAGCATATATATATATATATATATGCTATGTTTAGGATATATATTTATATATATATATATATATATATCTCAGTCAGTACTTGTTACACACACACACACATATATATATATATATATATATATATATACTGTATATATAAATATATATATATGTGTGTGTGTGTGTGTGTGTGTGTAACAAGTACTGACTGAGATATAGCTTGTTTGCACTGTGGTTTTTATTAAATGCCACATATACAGTTCTGGTGCTTTAAATACTCACTATACTACCAAATTTGAGTTAATCTGCTGCTGAAAATAGTCATAAAAGTCAATAGCAATAACAAACAAGCAACTGAAAAAGATCCCATATCCTACATATTTGTGATACATTCAAAGATTTACGTCTTCAGTAGGAATGAATGTGCTTGGTGCTGAGAGCCATAGAACGGGAAGTCAGAGAACAATGAGTCAGACTAACATATTCTTTGTTGTTGTTATTTCATGGGACTTGTTGACAGTAATGAATATATGGAATAAAGCTAGCCTTATCCTTCATATAAAGTTGGTTTCATTCAGCTGCATTCAGCTGCAGCTGATTTCTTACATATTGAAAACAACAAAGTGGTTTGTGCTAACTTCCAAATACCACCCTAAACACCCCTGTGCTTCTGTCTAGTTGAGGAAACATAAAGAACGCACCTCAAGCGTGTCCCATGAAAAACCCTGAGAAAATGCATACATGCAGTACTGGGATTTCAACCCTGCAAAGTCAAGTGCTCAATTTTCTCTCCATTCTCCAACGATACCAAAGAAGCTCAATCATACTGGGACAGTAATATGAATCAAGGACAGCTCACTCACTCTCAATTGCAGCTTGGTCTAACTGGGACCACGGGTAACGCAGAAACTGGGTTCTCAATTCAAATGGGAGAGCGAGTAGGCCAGCCGGACTCTCCAGCACGTCTCGAGGCTGATAGATTACCTACTGCAGTAAGGACAAAGGGAATGAAGATGACTACTCTGCCAAAGCTGGCTACAGATGAGACATGCACGGCTGAATGACCATGATACACCTCACCCATTTGTCTATGTGTTCAAGCTTTGCACTACGTATGACAAAGGAGTCCGTACACTACACACTATTGACATATAGTCTCACCTTTATATGTTGGAATATCTTGTTCTAACTTTCATTTTGAGTTAGATTTTGAGCATGTTAGAGCATCCATCAACTGGATTGGCCACTTAATGTTCCACACATGCTGCTATTTATTACACAAAATGCACAATGAGGGCATAAATCCAAATGAATGTCGCTCAATTTTGTCTCAAACGTAAAACAATAAATCCAGTGAGTCTATACAATATTTTATATGACTTTATCTATGTAAAACCGTAAATATGTTAACCTGTAGTACATAGTATGAAATACATTTCTTTTTGATATGTTTTGTTTGACATTGGAGGCCTTATTCACTGCAAAAAGGCATATAATTCTGCGAGCCAGCTATTTTTTTTCTTTGCTCTGAGTACATGATGTGCCATCCTCAGAGATTAACCTAGATGTTCTTGAGGCCAGGTTCACTTGTATCTGAGCCACAGTCGTATATTACAATGCAGCTGAGGTGGCAGTAGCAGTAACTCATTCTTTTCTATTCTATTCTGCCTGTGCATATTCCACAAAGCCCCCGCTGCTCTGCACTTAGAAGGTCACCTCTTTCATCAGCTATTCTATTTGCATTCCAAATCGTACGTACATGAAAAATGTGCCACTGAGTTTTCGCGGCGGCCCCTTCGAAGGCAGATTAGATAGAATTTACCATATGAACCTTATGCACGCTAACCTTTGCAGATGGCCCCACTATTGTGGAGAAATGGATTGCCTAATAAACCATATCATCCGACATATTTGCCGCTTGGCTGACCAAATAGAGGCTGTGTTTTTTGAGCAAATTCCCTTTGTCAAATTTGTCAGTGTTCATGCCGCCGTTTTAGGTTTGGGTCACAGACAGAAGGAGGCGGGATCCTTAGTGTATCAGGTTAAAGTGCCGACCAATTTGGACTGTTTCTGAAGATGAGACAATTTTTCCACAAGATTTATTTCATCAGAGGGAAATATTTCATGTGCTCTCCATTTGTTTGTTGCATGTTTCCTATTCCAGTGTTCCCTCACATACTGTTCAGCCTGCTGTATGTGCAACAGACTTCAACAATGATAGACAGCTGTTGGCTACTTATCCCACCTGATTAACTGGGACAATTAACAGTGCACTGTTAACATTAAGTGAACACTTTCCATGTCCATTACTATATATCATGCCTTTTCTTTCTCTGTAGTACATATTATTCACAGTTGTACTTCATTTTACATGCAGCATCTTTGTGTTGAATACCATTTGGACTATGTAAATCTAAATGAAGATATTGTTTCTCTAGGTCTGTCAGCTATTCTGACATCCATCTTTATCTTTCATCACTGAATTCCCAACATAATTTCACATTTATCTATAATTACCGTTGGGCTAGATGGCAGTAAAGAAACAATGCTACTTCTAAACCTTGTGAGGTTTTCACCAGAAATCTAATTTCACAGCAGATCCCTAATTCATCGCTCCCAGAAAAACCTCTTTCATCAAACTTTGCATATGAGCAGCCAAGTGATGCACAGGCTCTTAACGGCATGCTTTGCCTCCTTTGGTGAGTTGGCCAACCAATCCATCTTCCTGAGTGTGCTCAGAGCCGAGGAGTGGGCAACCGATGCTCCCGTCACCGGGCTCCTGCGGGAGATGGATTGGGGCTCCATCGCCCACCTCCAGTCCGGTACCAGCCCAGTGGCACAATCTGGACCTCAGCGCTGAGAGCCACGTGGTGGGCCTTGTGGGGCTCTATGAGGGGGCTATGAGAGGCAGGATGGAGGATGCTGTGTCTCAGTCACTCATGTAGAATCCAGATCCTCTGCTCCACAGGAGACAAAGCTGGACCTCCTGTTTGTGTTCCACAGAACAGAGTGAGGGTGTCCAAGTCATTGCCTGCCTGTGTAGTTGCTAATGCAAGCATTTTGTCTATGACAAAATGTCAAACAATAATGTGATCATCAGCAAAAGAAAAGAAAACTTACTGACATACATTGACTTGTTTAACATATTAAAAGGCAGAAATCGCAATCTACTGAATAAATGTGTGACCTCCATCTTAAGTTATGTCCTTCATTGGCTATTAGTCACTGAACTGTCTGACGGGACAACAAATACAATAAATGATAGCCTTGATTCCTCTTAATCTGATACGTCTTTTAAAACGCACATCCGCCCTTAAAATAGCTTGTCCTTCAGCCGGAGGAGGAGTTTTGTTTCATCCTTTTGTATCGTTCATCATGACTGCCTTTGAAACTGAAGTGAAAGCTTCTTTTATTAATCACAAAGAGCTCAAGTCAAGGCTTTGCACTCCGTCGCTTGCATCCAATTTACAGCAGCGATAATTCATGCTATGCTAAACATTTCTTGTAAAATGTCACTTTGTGTTTGTAATTAATTTCTAAATTAATAAGCAAAATCTCTGAGTTATGGCATCAAACCCTTTGAAACCTTGGCCGCTAAACAATGCATCAAGGTGCCACCTGGAATGATCGAGACGATAATAAGAATATGACTGTGGAAAGAGATGAATGCCTCTCAGACTTGGCAGGTTGTTTCATAGTAGAGTAAAAGGTGGGCAAATTACACATGATATATCTCTTTTCATAAAAAAAAAAATTCTCCATCTCATTTTAAAAACTTTGAGAATAGCAAAAAAGAAAAAGTGCTTTAAATCCCCTCCCCTGCATATTAGCGCTGTCAGTCACTCTGTCTTCTTAATCTCACCACTGACCAGGGTGGCCTGGTCCATGGGCTTGCAAGCTGTGCATCCATGTAGGGAGCCGTGTGTTAGGTTACCTCCTATATGGGGTATCATGTGTCCCTCATCTAATGCAAGCAGACTTAAGAGTAGGGGATCAAAATGAGAGGAAAGTACAGAGTGTTTCTGTGCCCACAGAGCTCAGACAGGAGTGCAAATGCACCTGTCACATACCAAACAAGTGCATCTCAAGCTGATAAATCAGATCTGTTCCACTAACTTCAAACTTAACTTCTGAGCTTTAAATTGAAGTGTATTAGTAGTGCTTCGGGTGGGAGGTATGGGGATGTTGATCAAATGATTTATTATAATGTAATCTTTTTTAAAATGTTTCATTCAGGGTTTTTCCTTCGGTGCAATTGGCCCATCTCCGCTCCTTCAGTGCCATTGATGGCAACATCCATAACCTGTCCTCTGATATTTCATTCCCATACGGGTGCCATGAACCTAAGATGTAATCGATACACAGACACACAGGCCTCCTGTGTTATTACAAGGGGGACAATGTCTGCTCAGCTTCCCGTGCCGTTACACAGTTCAGGCTTCCAATTAACCTGAGCGGATCCCCATGCCAATCACACAGGGCTTCTATCGACAAACCGCATGAAAAGAATAATGTTGTTAGGATGATGTAGCTCACGGTAGGAGGGCTGCTTCTCCCCCCTCTCACTGCTGACAGGGATGAGTGTTGTAGTCATTTATCACCTCCTCTCTGGTCACTGAGGGGGCCAAACGGGGCTGCGCACCGCTCACACCCTCCCATTGGCCTCAGCGGACAACAATCTGAATAACTCTGATTGCAATAAGAAAGCCAAGAAATGTATTTGAATTTCATTGTGAAATTCAGCATTCACAGCCAATGTTGACTTGGTCTGAGCATTCTTGAATTTACTCTGCAGTGTAGATGGAGCCGGTCGGTATCACAGACAGACCTGTGTTACTTGCAGGCAGAGAAAATAAAAAGAGTCATTAACTTCTGTTTGTTCTGAGTTTGCATGTTGGGTATCTTCAGGGATGTGCAATAAATTAAGTAGGCCTTTATAGGAGTAAGTGTCTTTGGAGTGGATGAGTCCTCAAACATAACAAATTAGAAGATGATTTATTGAGGCTCTTTCCCACTTTTTATTGCCCATCCTTTTGTTTATATTTTCCTCTTTCACATATCTTTCCCATCAGCTGTTTCTAATATTTAGTGTTCACTTTTTTGTATGATAAACACAATTTTTTACAAATTATCCTGAAGGTCTCAAATTCTTCAGTTCCCCTTCGAAGACAGTGCTGCGTCAAAATAGTGTTTTCATGGTGTGTTTGATGAATGGAATGTGAAAAATACTGGTATGATAACAATATAATCCAAAGGTTTACGTGTTTATTTTTCAGCAGTGACATTTTTTATAAACCCTGTCTCAAAACAGATGTGCAGTAGCTGTTGGACTGGGATGGGAGATCAATCCATTTATTTTTCCCACGTCTACTGTGAGACAACATACAAATTGAGACTGTATCTAAGTTACAATAGCAGCCAAGTGTGGCCTCCTAGGATTTCAGGAGTGATTGAGAGTGTGTTTAGATGCTCAGGGCCAAACTCTAAAAGCATTGTTACATTGACAAGGCCAACGCAGAAAACGAATGCCTCTCTATGTTTACTCCCCCTTTCTTGGGCATTGCTGCCACTGGCGACTTTGATATTGATTATTGTGAAACAAAAATCAGCTCAAGGATCATGATCATTAAGACAAATGCAGTTCTACTCAATGCCAAAGACCTGAAACTCTCTGAGACATACTTCTCAGAGTCAGACTTTCTACCATACATGCTAGTTCTCTACTGAAGAACACGTACAGAACAATTGCTTAGAACGTAATATATAATATCTATTTCCATTTAAGGTTTTTGTATTAACTAAAGCAATTAAAGTTACACAAAGGACTGAATCAGTATTCAGATCCTTTAGTTAAAGTAAAAGTTGCAACATGTGCCGTGATAAAGAAGTAGAAGTCCTGGATTGAAAATGTCAAGGAAAAGTATTTATGGTGAAATGTACTTAAAGTTTTAAAAATAAATGTACTCATGTTGAAAAATGGTTATATTATATTGTATTATATTACACAGTATTATATTATATTATTACTAATACAACAGTATGGAAGTTCTGTTGTGGTCATGGTGGAGTTCTTTTTAACTAATGTACATATATTTTTGGGCAGTTGAATCTATAACAATGCATCACATTTTACAAAATCCTCATATATTTTGTTTGAAAAATCTTAATTTGTACAGCGACTAACTAAAAGTAGCATAAACTGGAAATACTCAAGTGTAGCACAAGTATGTAAAATATGCACTAGTACAGTACAGTACTTTGAGTAAATGTTCAGTTATATTCACATCAAATTAAACAACAACGATTGTTGTATGTGATTCCAAATAAAACAGCCACAGAGTGTTAGGTAGTAACTAGTTACAAGTAACTGGATTACGTAATTAAATTACAAGAAAAATATTATTATTATCAACTTAATTCAGGCTGGCCTTTTGCATGTTCAGTACATCGCCACATTATGAACAATACTATACTATATTACAATTTCAGACAAACTATATGTACTTTAAAAGATGTATGTAATGTGTATTACTATGAACATTGATATTTCAAAACTTCACAGATAACTGTGATCACTTTTTCTTGTTTAGCACAGACACAACACTGACTTGAAGATGTCATTGCAGATTTAATGTGGCCCCCACACCTTTAAAACTTTCCATTTGTTATGTTTGGTCATCCCATTAGTTGCCATTTATTATCATTAGTGTGATAGAAGCTTCTTCCTTGCAGAAGCAGGGGGGGAAAAAACTCTACATTTTCACATTAGACAGAACTCCAATGGTGCGTCAGATTAATGTTCCCTTCACCAAAACAGAAAAGGTAGGTGGAACATCAACTTCAGGAGCAGCACCATAACCATTACATTATGCTGTCTGTTTATTTGCTTATTTCCTTGTTGGTCGGCTAATTCCTACCGTTTTTCTCATGGTGGTTAGAAATAAAGCTCTTCTTTGGTCTAAGTGCGTTTTAACAACCTGTATTTGATGCTTTGGTTGTTTGGTAATAGCTTCAGTGTCAGTTAGGCTATATTTAGCCACAGGTTAAATTAAGGAGCTAACAACAGATTAGAGCAATTTCATGCCTCAGATTTCAGCAAAAGTCATCATTTTGCTTTTGATAAATGATTATTTATTGAGGAATTTGACTCTTTTGATCAGGAATTATGCAGCGTTTTACCATTTGCATAATGAAAGCCTTAATTTGACCATGAAACAAAACATGCCAGATTGACTTTGTTCTCAGACTTCCAGAGAGGAAAGTGAAAACCTAAAAAAAGCAATACAGAAAGAAAATGAAAAATGAATTAACATCATGACAAGTTTTGAAAAACATTTTGACACCATGACGACTAAAGTGTATTCATCTTGTTGGAGAGGGCAGGTCTGGTTGTGTCTGCCTTAGGTTCATGTCCCTGTCCTGCCTACTGTGAGTGATAAGTAACAAGCCCCCTCCTCCTCCAAAAAGCGAGTAGGACAGGTGTGTCGCTGATTCACTCTGTACTACACTGAATGTGATTAATGGTTTTCTTAATGTATTCATGGCAGTAATAGAAGTCCCTCACCACTAACCTTGCATAAAAATGCAAATGAATAGAGACAAACTGCAGAAACAACACAATGGGCAGGACTAAGCCTGGAAGCCTTGGGAAGTGGGTGTGCATATTTCTTTATTTCAGAGAGAACAATTTAAAATTGTAGATTAGCCCTCGTTGTTGTTGGAATAATTAAAGATCATGAGCCTTCATGAGAATAATTTGGGTTTTGAGAAGAAGGCCACCAGAAATCCAGGGAGGAGCAAACAACTGACCCAAAGTTTTTCTGATTTAACCACTATCTCCCTCGCACTTTATTTCAACCCCCATTTATAAACCATCTGTAACAGATAGTGGATGAATGACATTGTAAAACAGCTACAATAACATTATGAGAAATTATTTATTGCATTAATCATATTTATTTATTATACCTATTGATAAAATGCTTATATTATTATATTTATTAAGTATCAATTAAGCATAGTCTTATTTAGAAATGCATCTTATCTCTCCATGAGTAGTGAGCAAACCCCGGCCACTGATGAAGATGTGTCTGAAAGCTCCACAGGAAATTGAGTAAGTGGACCTTAAGTTAGGAATGTTTTGTCAAGAATGAGTCTACAAACTCAACACATCTTCATGAGCGTTCAACACATATAAAAGTGTTATAAATGTGTTTTAAACCCACCTGTGAAGAATTTGTACATGTGCATAAATAGTTCACGCTTTATAACACAGGTTCTGTGGATGTTTACAATTATTTATGGCCAAATATGATTACAACTGATTCACAGGAGTTAATTATTAATGTATTATTAATATAAATACAGACTTAAGCTGCATTATTGTGTTATAAATGCTAAGTGCTAAACATAAATCCACAGGAGCTGCTCAGTCACAACCAACAGACTTCAGCTGGTGGCCACAGCCACACTGGAGCACTCACATCGAATAATAAATATTTCAGAAGTTTACTTGAGTGAGTACATCATGATTGCTGAGGCAGTATGTTCATCAGTGAGTTTTTTCCCCTCTTTTATCATCATGAATAATGTTGATTAATTAGCAAGACAAAATCACTGAGGATAATCCATGTAGAATATATCACTGTCAGTAGAACTGTTGAATATTGCATTTACACCAGGAGCATTTTAATTACAGAAGTCTTAACATATTAATTAGGACTCAGAAGGAACATAACAGTCAGAAGTGAAGACTGAAAAATAACTTTTGGATATTTGAAGATTTTGAACTATGGCTGTTTTCCTCTCTTGTGAGCTGACTCCTCTTCACCTCTTCACCTCTCTATTATTTGTAGCAGTAATTCCATTTTACTTGCCAATACCATCTGTGCCATAGAGCTACATTGTGTGTGCCCACCTTTTGGAAATTATTATTTATTTTTCTTACATATGGAAGTACTTATTTGTGACCCATTATAAAAAAAAAATTAATAAAATTTATATATACATAAATGTCCTGTATGTCAGCAGTAGGAATGAGTAGGAGGCTTGGGCTGAGTGCAACAGACAGGGTAGGAAAATGTAGAGGAAATGAAAAGTATTGTAAAGCCTACTGACGTATTGATGGTTTAGGTTTTTCACAGGAAACCTGAACAATAACAGAAATAAAGAATACTGCCATTTATGTTCTGTATTTTGAGTTTGTGAGAATAAACCTAATCAGGTGACACAGTCATCATTGGTTAATTATTTTATTTTTTGTTATTTTCATGAAGCTACATTAACAAAAGATCATTTTGTTTGGTCTGATCATTCTGGTAGGTCTAAGTTATATAGTTTTAGCTGCTGAATGGTCTCTGTCATTTGAATTAGACGTTAAATACAGCAGGCTTTGTACTAGAATGAAAGAAATGGTTGCACCTTTCTCAGCCTAAAATGTTTCAGTCTTCATTCACAATGTTCAAAGGCTAACACAGAGGGACTACTTTGTAATAGGTCTGAGTTTAGCAATCCTTCCAGGCTCCAAAAAGCATGTCTTACTGCTTTATGAAGCCATGACACACTCATATCATCCTTTATGAAGCCAGAAACCAGCCCTCTAACACACAGGCCCATCAAAGCCAATCCCATCAGGGGGATGCGGGGCAGAGATGAAATTGGTCTCTTTAACTCCCTGTACCGTAACATGCTAATGCAGGACAATGACTCGCTCATTGCCTACTATTATGGAACATACTGGGGGCCCAACATGAGGGCTGTGACAGAAATGGTTATATGATACATGAAAATGCAGAGTGGGAGAACTCAACTTTTATGGTCAGGTGTGGCATTGTTGAGCAACATCCTTTGAAGTTGGAAATGAAGATTGATGTTTTGCATTGCTGTTATTAATATATTGATGGTGCTGTCAAAAACATCGCAAATAGCATTTTTTACTCTATATTGATGCATTAGCTCAGGTAATTGATGAAAATCCTGTAAAACTCCTTAATTTTTTTCCTCTTACACGCTATTTGTCTACCATCTGCTCCACTTAGAGCTCCCCTGGGGATGGTTGTGTTGAAATGAGCGCTGATGAGAGTCCTGAGTGCTCACAACTCGCAGCTCAGACCCTTAGAGAGCATCACATTCTGTGCGGAACAAAAAAATCACATCCAATGCAACAAACAGTGAACATAAAGCAAACTCTGCTTAAACAGAGAGACATTAAAACACGTTTCATGGAAACATGGAGCACAGCACATATAAATGATCTGTTGAATTCATCTGAGAGGTGGTTAACTTTCTGAAAGTAATAACAAATAGAGGAATTACAAAGTCAAATCTTTAACAGAAGACATTACTTAGTGCAGGAGTTACAAGGGGGAAAACAAAACTTTATATAGATCTAATAAGTACAGATACTATTGATATTTCTATATGGTGAAGAGAGAGTTAAGACAGCCTTGCTTTTCTTCCTAACTGATTCTATACACTTTAAAGTTTTGTGTTCAGTTTTGCTTTAATTGACAGTAAAATCTGAAAAATGTAAAAACTGCATGTAATCGCATTGCTGTAGATTCAGCTCTGAGCAGAAAGCTAGTGTAGCCAAGGAGAGATACAA